>NW_019268575.1:28241-45360 GCF_002738365.1 Cucurbita moschata
AGTACTTGAGCTTAGTTAGCCCAGTTTTATGAGCATGCTTAAGTGATGTAAGATTTAGAAAAATCACCTAGACTTAAGTTATATTTAATTAGCCGGAATATACTTAAGTAAAGAGTATACCCAACCATCTAAAATACTTAGTGGGAGGAAAAAGGTGTATAAGATACATCGTTTTCTCTTCACGCTCTCTGTAAAATTCACACAGTGAGATTCATGCTCGGCCTCGTGTCGCCCTGGGAGCGTCCTCCATTCGGAAGGTATTTGCATGAGTCAATAACAAGGTGAATTGAGAAAGTATTTATAGTAAGTGGGAGAAGGAAGTCAACACGTCCTATGGTCTCCACCACTAGGTTGCACCGTGAGATTCCCATGTTCCGCCTGCATGTTGCCCTAGAGCAACTACCCATTCGGAGGGTCGTAACATGGGAGTCGGAACAACGCAAACTCCAGAAATGGATAGGATTTCTTAAGTCCATTCCCAACTTTGGCTTTTTCATTCGATAGCGTTGTTGGGACCGATTTCTGAGGTCTGAAATTGGTGGGTCACACTTGCGAAGAATTACTAAGAGTTAGTATATTCTTGACCAAAATAGCGATAACTAAAACACTATAGGAACAAGAGTTATTCTGGAATTAGTGTTTAAGTCAAGAATGTCTTGGTTTAGTGAATGAGTGATTGACTGCCCCTCGGTAGCAGTTGCTCTAACTCACTAAAGTATCGTTGCAAATTAATAATGATTTGGGTGCATTATTATATTTGCTAAAACTGATTGGATTAAACAGGATTAAGTCAAATCACTAATAGAATTTTCTTTATATCACAGCATGACAAACTCAATAGTACAATTACTCGCTTCTGAGAAATTAAACGGCGACAACTACACAACTTGGAAATCAAACCTAAACACAATACTGGTCATTGATGATTTAAAGTTTGTTTTAACTGAGGAGTGTCCTCCAAACCCAAACTCAAATGCAAACCGAACAGCTCGGGATGCATATGACAGATGGATAAAGGCAAATGACAAAGCCCGAGTGTACATTCTAGCCAGCATATCTGATGTTTTGGCTAAGAAACACGATGTTATGGGTACTGCTAAAGAGATTATGGAATCTCTAAAAGGGATGTTTGGACAACCGTCCTTCTCCCTTAGACATGAAGCCATAAAATACATTTACAACTGCCGTATGAAAGAAGGGACCTCAGTTAGAGAACATGTCCTGGACATGATGGTCCACTTCAATGTGGCAGAAGAAAATGAAGCTGTCATTGATGAGAAGAGTCAAGTCAGTTTTATCATGATGTCTCTTCCGAAGAGCTTCTTCCAGTTCCGCACCAATGTGGTTATGAACAAAATAGAATATAACTTGACTGCTCTTCTCAATGAGCTACAGACTTATCAGTCCCTCTTAACAAACAAGGGACAAACAGGAGAAGCAAATGTTGCCATCTCCAAGAAATTACTACGAGGATCGTCCTCCCAAAATAAGTCTGGACCTTCAACTTCTAAAAGTGTTTTGATGAAGAAGAAGGGAAAAGGGAAAAATAAGATTCCTACTAACCGCAAGAACAAGGTTCAAAAAGCAGATAAAGGAAAATGTTTCCATTGCAACGAAAACGGGCACTGGAAGAGAAATTGCCCAAAATACCTTGCAGAGAAGAAAGCCGAAAAGACACAACAAGGTAAATATGATTTACTCGTTGTAGAAATGTGTTTAGTAGAGTATGACAACTCAACT
This sequence comes from Cucurbita moschata, assembly GCF_002738365.1. Classification (NCBI taxonomy): domain Eukaryota; kingdom Viridiplantae; phylum Streptophyta; class Magnoliopsida; order Cucurbitales; family Cucurbitaceae; genus Cucurbita; species Cucurbita moschata. Next base: position 29,982 of record NW_019268575.1, read on the forward strand.
TGGATACTAGATTCAGGGGCGACTAATCATATTTGTTCTTTTTACCAGGAAACTAGCTCCTGGAGAATGCTTGCGGACGGCGAGATAACACTCAGGGTTGGAACAGGAGAGGTTGTCTCAGCAAGATCAGTGGGAAATTTAAAGTTGTTTTTTGGAGATAGATTCATTATATTAGATAATGTACTTTTTGTTCCAGGAATGAAAAGAAATCTAATATCCATCTCTTGTTTATTAGAACAGTTGTATAAAGTATCTTTTGAAATTAATGAAGTGTTCATTTGCAAAAGAGGTATTCATATTTGTTCTGCAAAACTAGAAAACAACTTATATATGTTAAAACCGAGCAAAACAAAAGCTATTTTAAATACTGAGATGTTTAAAACAGCTGAAACTCAAAATAAACGACAAAAGATTTCTCCTAATACCTATCTTTGGCATTTAAGACTAGGCCACATTAATCTCAATAGGATTGAGAGATTGGTTAAAAGAGGACTTCTAAATAAGTTAGAAGACAATTCTTTACCTCCATGTGAGTCTTGTCTTGAGGGTAAAATGACTAAACGATCATTTTGCGAAAAAGGTTATAGAGCCAAAGAAACCTTAGAACTCGTGCATACAGATCTCTGTGGTCCAATGAATGTCAAAGCACGAGGAGGGTATGAATATTTCATCAGTTTTATTGATGATTATTCAAGGTATGGCTATCTTTACCTAATGCATCACAAGTCCGAAGCTCTTGAAAAATTCAGAGAGTATAAGACTGAGGTTCAGAATCTATTAGGTAAAACTATTAAAACACTTCGATCAGATCGAGGAGGAGAGTACATGGATTTAAGATTTCAGGACTATATGATAGAACATGGAATAAGGTCTCAACTCTCAGCCCCTGGTATGCCTCAACAAAATGGTGTATCAGAAAGGAGAAATAGAACTCTATTAGACATGGTTCGGTCTATGATGAGTTTCGCTCAATTACCCGATCCATTTTGGGGATATGCAGTGGAGACTGCTACATACATTTTGAACATGGTTCCTACTAAGAGTGTTTCAGAAACACCTTATGAGTTATGGAAAGGGCGTAAAGGTAGTTTACGTCACTTCAGAATTTGGGGATGTCCAGCACATGTGTTGTTGCAAAATCCCAAGAAATTAGAACGTCGTTCAAAATTATGTCTATTCGTAGGATACCCCAAAGAGACGAAAGGTGGTTTGTTTTATGATCCTCAAGAAAATAGAGTGTTTGTATCAACGAACGCTACATTCTTAGAGGAAGACCACGTAAGAAATCATCAACCTCGTAGCAAACTAGTATTAAGTGAGATTTCTAAAGAAGCTACTGATAAAACAACAAGAGTTGTTGATCAAGCTGGTCCTTCAACCAGAGTTGTTGATGGAGCTGACACTTCTGGTCAATCACATCCTTCTCAAGAGTTGAGAATGCCTCGACGTAGTGGGAGGGTTATAACTCAACCCGATCGTTCTTGGGTTTGGCAGAAACTCAAGTCATCATACCTGATGATGGCGTTGAGGATCCATTGACCTATAAACAGGCAATGAATGATGAGGATAGAGATCAGTGGATTAAAGCCATGAATCTTGAAATGGAGTCAATGTACTTCAATTCAGTCTGGGAACTTGTAGATCAACCGGATGGGGTAAAACCTATTGGTTGCAAATGGATCTATAAGAGGAAACGAGACCAAACCGGTAAGGTACAGACCTTTAAAGCACGACTAGTAGCAAAGGGTTATACCCAAAGAGAGGGGGTGGACTATGAAGAAACCTTCTCTCCTGTTGCTATGCTTAAATCAATAAGAATACTCTTGTCTATTGCCACATTTTATGATTATGAAATTTGGCAAATGGATGTTAAGACAGCTTTTCTAAACGGCAATCTTGAAGAGAGTATCTATATGGCTCAACCAGAGAGGTTCATTGAACAGGATCATGAGCAAAGGGTTTGCAAGCTTAAAAGATCCATTTATGGGTTGAAGCAAGCATCTCGATCCTGGAATATAAAGTTTGATACTGCGATCAAATCTTATGGCTTTAAACAGAATGTTGACGAACCTTGTGTTTATAAAAGGATAGTCAACTCTACAGTAGCTTTCCTAGTGTTGTACGTTGACGATATCCTACTCATTGGAAATGATGTGGGAATTCTGACTGACATTAAGCATTGGCTGGCGACACAATTCCAAATGAAAGATTTGGGAGAGGCTCAGTTTGTTCTTGAAATCCAAATTGTTCGGAATCGCAAGAACAAAACACTAGCATTGTCTCAAGCATCGTACATCGATAAAATGTTGATTCGATATAAGATGCAGGACTCCAAGAAAGGATTATTACCTTTCAGGCATGGAGTTCATTTGTCGAAGGAACAAAGTCCTAAGACACCTCAAGAAGTTGAGGATATGAAACACATTCCCTATGCATCAGCGGTCGGTAGTCTTATGTATGCCATGCTATGTACCCGACCAGACATATGCTATGTTATGGGAATTGTCAGCAGATACCAGTCCAATCCGGGACGTGCTCATTGGACTGCCGTTAAGAATATCCTCAAGTATCTTAGGAGAACGAGGGACTATATGCTAATGTACGGTGCTAAGGATCTGATCCTTACAGGGTACACTGACTCAGATTTTCAGACCGATGTAGATTCGAGAAAATCGACATCAGGATCTGTCTTCACTTTGAACGGAGGAGCAATAATATGGAGAAGCATAAGGCAAGGTTGCATTGCTGATTCCACCATGGAGGCTGAGTATGTTGCTGCTTGTGAAGCAGCGAAAGAATCTGTATGGCTTAGGAAGTTCTTAACTGATTTGGAAGTAGTTCCAAATATGCATCTTCCCGTCACTCTTTATTGTGATAACAGTGGAGAAGTTGCAAATTCAAAAGAACCAAGAAGCCATAAGCGAGAAAAACATATTGAGCACAAATATCATCTCATAAGGGAGATTGTGCAACGAGGAGATGTGATCGTCACACAGATAGCTTCAGAGATCAACATTGCTGATCCATTTACAAAGCCCCTCACGGCTAAAGTGTTTGAAGAGCACCTAGTGAGTCTAGGACTACGAGTTATGTAATTTAGGGCAAGTGGGAGAAAAGGCATCAGTATGTGATGCCCTAGTTTATTGTATCTCTCTACTCAACGTTATAAAACCCAACTAGAGTTTTAGTCCAAGTGGGAGTTTGTTGGGTTTTATGTCCTAAAAACTCATAGTTTGTAAACAAAGATATATTCTATTTTAAATAAAGTTATTATTAATGTTTATTCAGTAAAAATTGTTATTGAATAAAGTGAACTTTACGATCATTAATCTAAATCCAATAAACTAAGAACACTCTGGCTATAGTATGATTACTTGAACTATATGTAGAGACATAAGAGTGGATCAAGTTCAAGTATATAGTCAAAATGATCTATAGTATAAGGATAAGGCTGAGTACCTTATTCTGGGGACACTATGGATGCGGCCCACTTTTGTATATGATATAAACAATGTGATCACTAAATTGTGCATGTGGAGACATGTGAGTGGGGGTGTTCTATGCAGTGAGTATTGCATAAGATCGAACCATGAAGAAAACCACTCTCACTTTATAAAGTCGTTTACTGTTGAGACTAATTTTCTTTTCATTCGATAACCTAGGTAACTCGGTTTTAATCCTGAGCTAACCATGAACTCCTGTTTATTCGGAATTATCCTTAGATTTGCATGGGTGAGAGTGGCTCTAGTTCGCCGACTCAACAGGCCTCCCATTTCAGGGGTAAGACTGGGTGAATGGCTGGGGACGTGGGGTGCAAGACAGAATTCACTCCTACCCACTTTTAGGGATAGAAGAAAGGTAGTTCCCTTAAGCACTAACTCCAGGTCTTGAACAAGGGGCCCCACCCTCTCATTGGCCTGAGAGGGATTCGGTTTACTCGTTGGACCACAAACCAATTGTTCATTAGAGGATCAGTGAGACATAAGGAACAAGAAGTAACTTCAGGGGTAAAACGGTAAATTGACCCAGCTCTAGTTACGAACAACCTGTGAAGGATCGACTTACTAATCATGGTTATATCAGATGGACAGAAATATATCTATAGTGAGAGGAGTGCAACTACTAGGTTATAGTGGAGTGTCCTAGTAGTTAACGAATGTTGGTTAACCAGGTTAATGAGTTTAATCGGTTAATCTTGGATCGTTGGAGCCCATGATCTATAGGTCCATTAGGTCCCTCTGCTAGCTCATATCGGACTAAACCATAGAACAGTGTGACGAGTGAGTTCGAAGTGTTCGAATTCAAATTAGGGAATATGCGTTACATATATACGATATATATTTAACCGTAATTTTGTTTTATTTACGAATTAAACGAAAAGAGAGAATCTGAGATATTTAAATAAGATTTAAATATCTTAATCAATTATGTGTTGGAATTGATTGGGATTGGCATTTGAATTAATATTAAATATTAATTAAATAGTTTAATTAATGTTACTTTAATTTGAAATTCATTATTCAAATTAATTGTTGAATTAAAATGAAGAAAGTCAAAATGTTGACTTTCATCTAATGGAAAAATTCATGTTCGTGGAATTTTGAGGTGTCAAAATTTGGTTTAACCAAACTTGCATGTTTGCCAAATAAACCCCACAAGTTTGAGTGGAATTTTGAGTGTCAAAATTTTGTTAACTCAAACATGCATGCTTGCCACATAATCCCAAACATTTGAGTGGAATTTTAAGTGTCAAAATTAGGTGATCTCAAGTTTGCATGAACATGCAAACTTGACTCTTTAAATAGAGTGATCATGATACTTGGAGGGGATTCTTCATCTTGATGAAAAACCTTGAGAAAAACTTCTCACAAACACTCTCTTTCACATATACAAAATCCCTCCCAAGTTTAGTCACTCACCGGATTCCACAATCCCGTTCTAAGGCCGGAGGATAGTGGAGAAGACACTAGTGGTGGTTCGAAACCGGTTCATGAGGCAAAAGGAGTTTGTACTACAAAAGGTTAGTATTTAAACTCATTAAGTTTTAATACTTATGAACATGCTAGTAATTTACAATAATTGATGTTCTAAAAGTGCCTAAGATCCAAATTGCTTCCGCATGTGTTATATTAACACCAACAGCTTCAAGAATTAACAAAGAACGGAAGGAAATTATTTTTTAACCTGGTGATTGAGTTTGGATACATTTTCGCAAAGAGCGATTCCCATATCATAGAAAGACCAAGTTACATCAAAGAGGGGATGACCCTTATCAAGTCCTTAAAATAATTAATAACAATGCCTATAAAATTGATCTTCTAGGAGAATTTTCAGTACGTTCTACTTTCAATATTGTTGACTTGAGTCGTTTTGATGTAGGTGATAATTTTCCTGATTCGAGGATGAATCCTTTTGAAAAGTGGGAAGATGAACCCTGAACATTATATACTTTTAAATATATGTATATTCTATGAACATTAAATATTATATATATTTTTTTTTTAAATAACCTAAATGTATGTATAAATCATATTCAACAAAACCCCATTCTTAAAATTAAAAAGAAACTTGTTAATATTATAATATATGTATTTAAAAATAGTATGAAGTGAATGAATATTTTAAAAATAGTATAAAATATTGAGGTATGAGAAATTTAAAATATATATAAAAAAAAACTAAATAAAATAATATAAAAGAAACTAAAATTTGTAAAGTAATAAAAGATGAATCCAGTTCTGGTCCCACCATATTATGGAAGATATGTTGTAATAACCAAAATTTACACAACACTTTTACCTAATTGTGTTTCAATATAACTAAGTACCACTTATTTTGGCTATATTTATGTATATATAAGAGATAGAATCCAATTAGGTTGGTAAAAAGAAGTGAACTATCTTCTGGTAGAAAATGAAGTCTCTAAGCATATTCTCTTTAATCGTGTTGGTTGCCTTGGCATCGAACAATATGATGAAGTTTTGTTTTGCAGAATCAAAGTTACAATTACCGTTCTCTCGATGGAAAGTGACTATTTTAAATGGGATGACTGCTTCAACTCTAATTATTCATTACAAGTCAGCAAATGACGATATGAGCGAGCACGTACTCCGGACTGGAGATAAATACAATTGGAGTTTTAAAGAAAATTTTTGGACTTCTACGTTGTTTTGGTGCCATTTTAGCAGCAAATATGGACAAGTTGATGGAAATGTTTTTTGGCCAGTAAAAGGGAATTGGTTTAATGATCAATGTGATGATAATAATTGCACTTGGGCAGGTCGAGAGAATGGTATTTACTTGTATTTTGGATCTCTCAATATATTCCAGTTAATGTATCATTGGAAATGATGCAGTTTGACTTTCATTTAATTTCAATAAATAATTTTATGAATAAAAATGCTCGTTATTTTTTTTGAGGTTAAAGGTTCAATTCTAATCAAATTTGATTTTCAAAATTTCAAAACTTAAATTATATCTTCAAACTAATTAGTTGGGATAGGATATATAATTTATATATAAAGGATACATAAAGTAGGAAGTTCCATTTAGGAACTTTTAGTGATGGAATAAGGAAAGAGAAGACGACTACTTTAGGTTTGTGTTGTAAGAGAAAAGTTCCCAAATTCTTAAACTCTAGCTTATTTGACAATGTTTACAATGAAAGTTCCTACATTCTCAAACTCTAGCTTGGCCACAAATCAAATACAGTAAGTCGTTCGTAGATCCATAGATTTACTAGTACATTCAATTTGCATTGGGTTAGGGTTAAATTTTTAACCGAGTTCATGTCATGATTTTGACTCCAAAAATCTATTATAATTGGTGTAGGTAGCCCAAAAAGAAGAAGTATTACTAATTTCTTGATATTTTATCATCAAACATGTTATACCATAAAATTTATCATATGTTTAGTACATCATCAGAACACTGTCATAACATTCACGTATCATCTCATAGCCACGTTGTATCACACACATATCATAGTCATATTGTTTTGTAAACATGTCAGTCATATCATTTCATAAACATAACCTAGTCATATTATTTCACAAACATAATCATGGTCATCTCATTTCATAAACGTATCATAGTCGTATCATTTCATAAAAAAATTCTTGTCATATCATTTCGTAAGCATATCATAGTCATCTCGTTTTGTAAACATGTCTTAGTGTAATAGCCAAAAAATAAAGGAGTAAATAAACAAATAAAAATTATTATAAACAAAAATTATTATTCCCTTTTAAAAAAAATAATAATAATAAATTAATAAATAAAAAAATAAAAACAATTCTTCCCCTTCTCTCCAAACTTCGTCCATTTCCCCAATAATCTTTCCTCAACCTATCACACAATTCCTACAAAAGAAAACATAAACAAAAAATGTGGTTTGAGGAAACATAAATGTCTATCTGGATTTACAAGCTCAGATCTATCTTGATAACAGATTTCATCGGAAAGAGATTTCATCTTTATATTTCAGACCTTCTTTTTCGTTTATCAATCTATTAGAAATCAATTTATATCTTTTTCCCTTATCCAATCATTTAGATTTTTTTTATTGTGTTCAAATCACTCAGAATCAATAAGATTTAAAATCAATTTAGATTTTTTTTTTCTTATCGAATTATTTTTTATTAGAATCAATAACATTTTAGTTAAGAGTTTGAATAAATCACAATCTAACCTCAGCAGTCCAACAATATTAAAAAATTGGCCTTGAATATATTAAACCAGAATTAAAATATGGAAATTCAGTCCAACAATACTTGTCTTAACTAAACATAGATAGAAAATAAGAAAATATAGAAAGAAAATAAAATTTTGGAAAGAAAATCATTTAGCAAAATTGGCCAATAATATTTGTTGGATTAAAAAGTAAATATTTAATGAAAATATTATTATATATATATATATCCAAGACTCTAATCATAAAGTCTACAATGTTCACGTCACAAGTCTAACACATGGACCATTCTAAAATTTAGAGAATTGAAATTGATGTTATGGTTTATATAGGTTGACTTGGATACAAAGGACAAAATTGAACTTTCTTAAAGATAAATCAGTGACACCAGCCTAAGCTAATCAGGTAAGTGGTCTTGCTATCGGCATGGTTCTATTTGATGTTGACACGTGCCCCGTTGTTCTTCTATTTGATGTTGACACGTGCCCCGTTGTTCTATTCGTGTCATATATATTGATATGTATGAATTGTCTGTGGATCGATATGCTTCTTATATGTTATGTATATGTTATAATATGTGAATTGTATGATAATAATTACGGTATGACGTGTTCAATAATATGTTTGAGATAAGGATACGAGAAGGGTGCACAAAGCAAAATGTAACAATAGGAGAAAGATACGTTCATGAAAAGTTAAGGTTAGGTTACATACTGGAATGCTATTGATAGGAGAGATTGATGAAAGAATACGGTTAGGTTATGGGTAGAAAGGGATAGGTTTGTGATAGATTGATAGAACGATAACGTTACGATACGTTCCTGTGATGATATGACTAAGGTATGTTTGCGTAACGATATGACTGTGATAGGTATAAGAACGTTAAAGCTATGATAAGTTAGGGAACAATATGACCACGAAGTGTTTATGATATGACATGTTTATGATACGATATATTGTGATGTGATAGGTTATGTTTAGATTGTTTTGTGTGACCATTGAGGTAATTATTGTATGAATTGCACGTTATGAAATGACATGTTAAAAGCATAGAGCATTATGTTATGTTTTCTAAATTGTATGTATACAGCATGTTATAAATGACATAATATCACGATAAATGAAAAAATATAACCCCGTTAGAATTATGCATGATATGAGAATTGAAAAATGAGAAAAGATATGATATGAATGTAAAACAGGGTTATATTTAATAATGTTGAAAATAGAAAATATTGGGCATTATGTGTGCTCATGTATTGGGGGATACCCCTATTTCATCACGATGGGTACGATCAGTATATTTTACAAAATCCTGCCGGAAGGGGTACGATCCTTATGTTTTACATAATGCTTCCGGTAGGGTACGATCATTATGTTTTAGGCTAACACTTGATTTTAAGTAATCCGTTAAGACTAGAGTCTCCAAGTTTTGGTTGATCGTGGTTTGTTCCATTGGCCATGTTATTTGTGGGATTTGCTGTTGCTCTCTTGTCTGATAAACTTTTTCAATTATGCTATCTGAGGTGGAACCTATGGTCTCTTGTCTGAAAAAGGATTGGAAAAGAAGAGGCAAACAAAAATACACAAAAGAAGAGGCATTTTTAATTCATTATCTAGAATGAGTTTTAATATGCTCAAGAAAGGAAAATGACCGGCTGATGAAAAAGTTTTAGAAAAAATTTATTTATTTATTTTTTTTTGAAAAATAATAATAAAATATTAAGAAAATGACACATTATTAAAATAATCCTTAAAATATGGATAATTATGAAAATGCCTTTCTTTCCAAAATAAGAACTTCCACAGTGACCTTCTACACAGAATCTATTGAATCTAAAACCAGTATTGGATCCCTCCAAAATTGGACAAAGTCTAGAATGTTCCAGATCACTACATTAATAAGTTTGAATTCAAATTGGAAGTCAATAGCTAGCTGATGATTAAAGTAGATGTTTCTTATGGATTATCTAGAAAATTAATCTATAAATCACGACAATGATGGAGGTTTCAGCATCGGTGTAAGTTTTCCCTATGAAGTCTGAAGTTGAGGCAATAGTATGGAACAAGAATCAAGTTGAATCGATCTCTCAATCACAAGCAATAAGCGTTTAGATTTTGGGTCTCCTACTCTCAGATTTCTTCCAAATTCGAGAGAAATTCTCCCTTATTCCCCTTTAAACTTGTTCCTACAGCTTCTAAACAAGATTACAAACAAGATTACAATCAAGATTTATGAAGGAATCGAGGATTAAAAAGGCCTAAAAACCATTCCCCCAATCCGATTCGCCATTGAAGAACTTCAAAGTAAGCTTAAAAATTAAATCGAGCCTACATAGAAGTTCGTCGACCAAGACAAATTCTAACAAGTTTCTGCACCTCCAAGAAGTATTTTCATAGAAGATCGTGAAGAAAAATAACCTCAGGAATGTGCCCAATTGAAGAAAATTCGTTTCTGGTAGAATTTTGTGCAAGTGTTGAATAATTCCTTTCTACCATCCCTTTTCTTTCAATTAAGAATTTCTTTAGATTAAGAGGATCAATTTGAGTAACTTTGAAGTAGGGATCGAGAGTTAAAACATTGTAGAATGAGCTACCCAAGAAAAGGAAAATTCACGTTTTTAGACGAGTTGCAAGCAATGGACTATTTTTCAAAATTAAGGTCTCACCCAAAAAGGCTTCCTCCAAACAAATTCTTTTAGCTTGAGGAAACAATAAAGAAGAGGTTCCATGAAACAATTGGGCCTTGAAAACCCCTAGAATCAGCGACCCAATAAAGAATCCTTTGTTTTGAGATCCGACGAGAAAATAGATTTTGGACGAACTTTGCAGGCGGATATCTTAGAATACGATCCACGAGAAGATATGAAATCAATCCATAGCTCCTCCTTGTATTTAGTTTCATGAAGAAATCGAGGAAGAAATGTTGTAAATGGAGTTATAAAGGGAGAGTTTTAGACGGAGGCGCAATACAAAGCACGAATCTTCTTCCTATCCAGAAGAAGAAGAATATGACATGGCCTTTCCGTATCAACCATGTCAAACCACAATCCAACCTTCCCTTAGTTTTTCTCAATTTTAATCTCCTTCCTAACCGATTCTTATGAAAAAAAACTTTATGGTTTCAGAAACTCTACAGAATAAGGAAAATGTGGAAAAAAATTTGAGGTAATTTGAATAACAAAAGCTCGAAAACAAAGGTCCCGAACATCAAAGATAAGGTAAGGAGCAATCTTGGACTTTTATTAAGAAATACTTGTAGCAATAACTTGAATTTTTGTATGAATGTTAAATCAAGTATGAATTAAGAGTATATGAAAGGAAAACACAAAAAACCGTGAGTTAAGGCCCTTAATCGATCAAATTACTCCAGGTTTAAGTAACACTAAAATAACCCCTCTATTTACATTTCCTAATATAATTTCTATTGAAAAAATATAAAATCATAATAAATTTAATAATAATTTTTTACTGGGCATTAAGTTATATAAGGAAGATGCAGTAGGAACCTACCAAATGAATATGGTATAAAATTATGTAAGATTAAAAGCTTATTGGACATTTAAAGTTATCTAAATTATACGTTTAGTCCCCGAAAAATATTCAACTTTATATCTATTTGGTCCGTAAACTTAAGACAATATTTAATAGGTCTCTAAATTTTCATTTTATTAAGTTCAACATTTTACGAGTAAGAAATTGAACCGTCAAACTTTTTTATCTTAATTCATACCGTATCTACTAAATTATGCTTAGGGTAGTAGTTCATACCTTATCTACAAATGGCCAAATGTATCTAAATAATATTTTGACTCATAACATAATACGACCAATTGGTTGTTTAACTAAACTGAGTTTACTAAGCAAGTGTTGAAAATGAATTAATTTTGTAAATATGATAATATTTGAGTTTAGTTTGTTCCACTTTTATACGAGTAAAATTAGGTTTAATTGTCTATTACTCTCACTTAAATGAAAGAAACATATTATCTTTATATTGGGATACGTAACCAGCATATTAACAAATGTCTTTATTTATTATTAGTAGTATTTTAGTTATTTTCATTTTAGTTAACAATATGTCGTTGGCAGTAATAGTGTGTTCTATGAACTAAGAGACATCAATCATACAATATACTTTAATGAAGATGTGAAGAAAATATTGTTGAAACTATCAAAAGATATTTCAATTCATGCTACATTGAAGAAGAATGAAGTTTGGGTGGATTACAATTTAGAGTAATTTAGAGTTATTGTATTTCATTAATGTATTTTAAGACTTTTATTTACTTTAGGTTACAATTGCATGATTATTAATTATGGCTATTAAATATGAATGTTACAAACTCTTGGAATGCCTTTTATAGTTTTAGTTGCATTTTGAGGCTATATAGAGCCATGTATGTTGTATTTGTAAGTAGATCTGGAAAATATATAAAAGGAGTATTTGTGTTTTCTTTGGCCAATGACTAAGTTTATTTGCAATTCTATGTAGTTTAGGTTCCATGTAGAATCATTCAAGCTCAACACGATCAATCTTGCACCTGCCGATTTCGCCGAGTCCAAGCCGAGACGACTGGACTCATTGTATTTCAATTCTATCAACCCATGCACCAAGGGAAACTGGAATGTTATTCAAGATTTAGAAGCGGTAGTAATTTTAGCATTAATCTCACGAGTTTTCAAAATATCTAAAACAAAACTTTTCTTTAGGTAACTTTTAAAATTCCTAATTTTCAATCTCACCTTTATAGTTTAAATTAGAGAAACATATTTTTAAATTTTTTACCAATAAATCTATATAATGACTATAATAATATTTTAAGAATATATGTATTTAAATAAAATATAATTTTAGTAGTGACAATATTCGAGGCTAGAAACTTTATTTTAAAATATTTAACCATCTTTTATCATTATTTGCTTAATTTCTTTTTCATTTTAAAAGTGAACTTATCTAAATAACGAAGGGTCAAACTTTAAACTTTACCTAAAAGAAACTAATATAATAAAAAATCAATTACAAAAGCTAACCGGAGAAAATTAAGAAAGTTTAGGTGAGGGTCCCACCCTATTATGGAAGATATGTTGTAATAACCAAAATTTACCCAACACTTTTAACTAATTGTGTTTCAATATAACTAAGTACCACTTATTTTGGCTATATTTATGTATATATAAGAGATAGAATCCAATTAGGTTGGTAAAAAAAAGTGAACTATCTTCTAGTAGAAAATGAAGTCTCTAAGCATATTCTCTTTAATCGTGTTGGTTGCCTTGGCATCGAACAATATGATGAAGTTTTGTTTTGCAGAATCAAAGTTACAATTACCGTTCTCTCGATGGAAAGTGACTATTTTAAATGGGATGACTGCTTCAACTCTAATTATTCATTGCAAGTCAGCAAATGACGATATGGGCGAGCACGTACTCCGGACTGGAGATAAATACAATTGGAGTTTTAAAGAAAATTTTTGGACTTCTACGTTGTTTTGGTGCCATTTTAGCAGCAAATATGGACAAGTTGATGGAAATGTTTTTTGGCCAGTAAAAGGGAATTGGTTTAATGATCAATGTGATGATAATAATTGCACTTGGGCAGGTCGAGAGGATGGTATTTACCTGTATTTTGGATCTCTCAATATATTCCAGTTAATGTATCATTGGAAATGATGCAGTTTGACTTTCATTTAATTTCAATAAATAATTTTATGAATAAAAATGCTCGTTATTTTTTTTGAGGTTAAAGGTTCAATTCTAATCAAATTTGATTTTTAAAATTTCAAAACTTAAATTATATCTTCAAACTAATTAGTTGGGATAGGATATATAATTTATATATAAAGGATACATAAAGTAGGAAGTTCCATTTAGGAACTTTTAGTGATGGAATAAGGAAAGAGAAGACGACTACTTTAGGTTTGTGTTGTAAGAGAAAAGTTCCCAAATTCTTAAACTCTAGCTTATTTGACAATGTTTACGATGAAAGTTCCCAAATTCTCAAACTCTAGCTTGGCCACAAATCAAATACAGTAAGTCGTTCTTAGATCCATATGATTTACTAGTGCATTCAATTTGCATTGGGTTAGGGTTAAATTTTTAACCGAGTTCATGTCATGATTTTGACTCCAAAAATCTATTATAATTGGTGTAGGTAGCCCAAAAAGAAGAAGTATTACTAATTTCTTGATTTTTTATCGTCAAACATGTTATACCATAAAATTTATCATATGTTTAGTACATCATCAGAACACTGTCATAACATTCACGTATCATCCCATAGCCACGTTGTATCACACACATATCATAGTCATATTGTTTTGTAAACATGTCAGTCATATCATTTCATAAACATAACCTAGTCATATTATTTCACAAACATAATCATGGTCATCTCATTTCATAAACGTATCATAGTCGTATCATTTCATAAAAAAATTCTTGTCCATTTCGTAAGCATATCATAGTCATCTCGTTTTGTAAACATGTCTTAGTGTAATAGCCAAAAAATAAAGGAGTAAATAAATAAATAAAAATTATTATAAACAAAAATTATTATTCCCTTTAAAAAAATAATAATAAATTAATAAATAAAAAAATAAAAACAATTCTTCCCCCTTCTCTCCAAACTGTCGTCCATTTCCCCAATAATCTCTCCTCAACCTATCACACAATTCCTATAAAAGAAAACATAAACAAAAAATGTGGTTTGAGGAAACATAAATGTCTATCTGGATTTACAAGCTCAGATCTACCTTGATAACAGATTTCGTCTGAAAGAGATTTCATGGTGCCATTTTAGCAGCAAACATGGACGAGTTAGTGGAGATGTTTTTTGACCCAAAAGAGGGAGTTGGTTTAAAGATCAATGTATTCATCGTAACTGCACTTGGGCTGGTCGAGAACAAGGTATTTACTTGTATTTTGTATCTCTCAAAGCCTTCCAGTTAATGTATCATTGGAAATGATGCACTTCGACTTTCATTCAATTTCAATAAATAATTTTATGATTAAAAATGCTTGATATGAACCAAGAGACATCAATCATACAATATGCTTTAATGAAGATGTGAAGAAAAGGTTGTCAAAATTATCAAAAGATGTTTCAATTCATGCTACATTGAAGAAGAATAAAGTTTGATTGTTGTAAATTTTGGGTGGGTTATATAATTTAGAGTAATTTAGAGTTATTGTATTTTAAGACTTTTTATTTAATTTTGGTTACATTTACATAATGGCTAATTATGGCCATAAAGTGTGAATGTTACAACTCTTGGAATGCCTTTATAGTTTCATTTTTGAGGCTATATAAAGCCTTGTATGTTGTATTTGTAATAAGACTTAGAAGATATATCAAAAGAAGCATTTGTGCTTTACTTTAGCCAATGGCTAAGTTTCTTTGCAACTCTATGTAGTTTAGGTTGCATGTAGAATCATTCAAGCTCGACATGATCAATCTTGCTTGTGGAGTGATTCGAATCTCAATCAAGTGTTCTTGTCTTGAGATATTTGATCAACAAGAATCATTGAAGCTAGACATGATCGATCTTGCTTCTGGAGTGATTCGAATCTCAAACAAAGTGTTCTTTGCTTGAGATATTCGATCGACAAGGTAATCCGAATCTTACTCCCCTTGTAGTTGAATCCTTATCTTATCATTTGGTATCAGAGCTTCAGGCTCAAGATCGG
>NW_019268575.1:46172-53672 GCF_002738365.1 Cucurbita moschata
TAAAGGATACATAAAGTAGGAAGTTCCATTTAGGAACTTTTAGTGATGGAATAAGGAAAGAGAAGACGACTACTTTAGGTTTGTGTTGTAAGAGAAAAGTTCCCAAATTCTTAAACTCTAGCTTATTTGACAATGTTTACGATGAAAGTTCCCAAATTCTCAAACTCTAGCTTGGCCACAAATCAAATACAGTAAGTCGTTCTTAGATCCATATGATTTACTAGTGCATTCAATTTGCATTGGGTTAGGGTTAAATTTTTAACCGAGTTCATGTCATGATTTTGACTCCAAAAATCTATTATAATTGGTGTAGGTAGCCCAAAAAGAAGAAGTATTACTAATTTCTTGATTTTTTATCGTCAAACATGTTATACCATAAAATTTATCATATGTTTAGTACATCATCAGAACACTGTCATAACATTCACGTATCATCCCATAGCCACGTTGTATCACACACATATCATAGTCATATTGTTTTGTAAACATGTCAGTCATATCATTTCATAAACATAACCTAGTCATATTATTTCACAAACATAATCATGGTCATCTCATTTCATAAACGTATCATAGTCGTATCATTTCATAAAAAAATTCTTGTCCATTTCGTAAGCATATCATAGTCATCTCGTTTTGTAAACATGTCTTAGTGTAATAGCCAAAAAATAAAGGAGTAAATAAATAAATAAAAATTATTATAAACAAAAATTATTATTCCCTTTAAAAAAATAATAATAAATTAATAAATAAAAAAATAAAAACAATTCTTCCCCCTTCTCTCCAAACTGTCGTCCATTTCCCCAATAATCTCTCCTCAACCTATCACACAATTCCTATAAAAGAAAACATAAACAAAAAATGTGGTTTGAGGAAACATAAATGTCTATCTGGATTTACAAGCTCAGATCTACCTTGATAACAGATTTCGTCTGAAAGAGATTTCATGGTGCCATTTTAGCAGCAAACATGGACGAGTTAGTGGAGATGTTTTTTGACCCAAAAGAGGGAGTTGGTTTAAAGATCAATGTATTCATCGTAACTGCACTTGGGCTGGTCGAGAACAAGGTATTTACTTGTATTTTGTATCTCTCAAAGCCTTCCAGTTAATGTATCATTGGAAATGATGCACTTCGACTTTCATTCAATTTCAATAAATAATTTTATGATTAAAAATGCTTGATATGAACCAAGAGACATCAATCATACAATATGCTTTAATGAAGATGTGAAGAAAAGGTTGTCAAAATTATCAAAAGATGTTTCAATTCATGCTACATTGAAGAAGAATAAAGTTTGATTGTTGTAAATTTTGGGTGGGTTATATAATTTAGAGTAATTTAGAGTTATTGTATTTTAAGACTTTTTATTTAATTTTGGTTACATTTACATAATGGCTAATTATGGCCATAAAGTGTGAATGTTACAACTCTTGGAATGCCTTTATAGTTTCATTTTTGAGGCTATATAAAGCCTTGTATGTTGTATTTGTAATAAGACTTAGAAGATATATCAAAAGAAGCATTTGTGCTTTACTTTAGCCAATGGCTAAGTTTCTTTGCAACTCTATGTAGTTTAGGTTGCATGTAGAATCATTCAAGCTCGACATGATCAATCTTGCTTGTGGAGTGATTCGAATCTCAATCAAGTGTTCTTGTCTTGAGATATTTGATCAACAAGAATCATTGAAGCTAGACATGATCGATCTTGCTTCTGGAGTGATTCGAATCTCAAACAAAGTGTTCTTTGCTTGAGATATTCGATCGACAAGGTAATCCGAATCTTACTCCCCTTGTAGTTGAATCCTTATCTTATCAATGCTCCTTATCTTTTTTGAGGTTAAAGTTTCAATTCTAATCAAATTTTCTTTTTAAAATTTTAAAAAATCAATAGTATCTTCAAACTAATTAGTTCGAATAGGATAGCCCTGACGTCGAAGTACTATCACGGATGCGTCGATAGAAACTTTTTGATAATGCTATGTATATGACGGCGGTAACAAACACACATGCCAATGTCTCCAACATGACCCCAATAGACATGAAGAAATCTAAGCAAATGGGTCAAAGTTTGGACAAACTTTGACATGAACTTGGAGACAAATTCTAGGAAGAGCGAACTTTTGGTTTGTGATCTTTTAAACCTCTAGTGAGTCAAAGAGATGGACTCTAGAAAGGATGAACTTTGGGTATCTAACTCTTCAAAGCTCAAAAAGTGTCTGAAAGAACTAATTTGTACACAAGCATCGAGACAAGCTCTAGAAAGGACAAACTTTGGGTTCCAAACTCACCAAAGTACTAACGAGTCAAAATTCGAATGAAACGGGCTCTTCAAACCATGAGGTTTAGATTTCTAAGCCTAACAGATCTAAGTTTTGACGAACTTTGGACCAAACGTCAAGATAGTGTGATGGAAGTACGAACTTTGGGTTTTCAATTCTCTGAAGCTCTAGTTTGGGAGAACTTTGGTCCAAACATCAAGACAAACTCGAGAGAAAATGAACTTTTGGCTCCTAGCATGATAGAGCACTAACAAGTTCATATTTCGACGAATTTCGACACAAATGTCAAGACAAACTCTCCGAAGACTTACTAGGCCCAAGGGTTTGGCAAACCCTGAAGGCAACATACTTCGGGTCTCTATCTCTCCAAAGCATCGACAGGTCCAAGTTTGGACGAACTTTGGCACAATTTCAAGATGAACTCTAGGAAGGGCAAACTTTGAGTTTATGGTCCTCTAAACCTCTAATAGGTAAAAGTTTGGTCCAAACGCTGAGACAAACTCTAAAAGGAATGAACTTTCGGTTAACTCACCAAAGCTCAAAAAGGGTTAGAAAGGATGAAATTTAGGCGAATCACTGACCGAACTCTTGAAAGAATTAACATGTACACAAGCATCGAGACACGCTCTGGAAAGGATGAACTTTGGTTCCTAACTCTAAAAAATTCTAACAGGTCAAATTCTAGACGAAACGAACTCTTCAAACCATGAAGTTTAGGTTTCTAAACCGAACGATGTTACATAAAATCTATGATTTTTCCTTATTTAGGTTATTCACACGTTTCCTTAAACTTAGTCCGTTGTTTTTTTAGTTTTTTGATATCTGAATTAACGCTCCCTATATAATGGAAGAGCGTATTTTATGCTCGCCATTTGGGCCAACCCAAGATTTGTGCCACTACTACTAATTTTTAGGATAGGATGGTTATTTAAATATGTACGGAATGAAAATAACAATTCATTGTGTCTTCAGCACACACTTTCTCTCTCTGTTAATCATCCGTTATTTTCTTTTTCTTCCAACAAATTTTCTTCAGCAATTTTTATTCCGTCGACGATTTCCTCGCGATTGTCAGAAGTCAACAAGTGGTATTAGAGTTTGGTTAATCCACCAGTGGTATATCTGGTAGAGGAGCCGACTTTAACAAAAGTCAAGTTGAATAACTCAAGTGGTTAGAGCGTCGACCTAATAACACACAGGTCTCAGGTTCACGTAGAAGAAAATACAAAGCATGTAAATACACACTTTATGGGGACCATCTCGAGCAGGCTCGCTCACTCCTCTACGCCACCGTCGAGTGCCCCAGCTTCTCCAACACTGCCACTAAAAGGCCCGACGTCGCGAAGACAAACGAGTATCTGGGGTTTCAGACCCACCAAAAAGACTTACAAAGGATGAACTTCTTATTTCAAAACCATCCAAAGACATACCAAGTCTTAGGTTTTGGGGAACTCTAAAGGCAGCAAACTTTAGGTCTCTAGCCCTCCAAAGCTCTAACGGGTCCAAGATTGGATTAACTTTAGCATGAAATTCGAGAGGAACTCTGGGAAGAGCAAAGCTCTCTCCCTTCATGTACCCTCAAGTTGTTCTTCCGCTTCAAGTTCCCTCAAGTTGTTTTTCCACTTCAGTTATTTGTTTCGACATATTTCAATTGTGGGCAATTGAGGATTCTATTTACATGGCTAAGTTAGGGCATGGCTCTAATACCATGTTAGATGAACACGACTCTCCACAATGGTATGATATTATCCACTTTGAGAATAAGCTCTCATGGCTTTGCTTTGGTATTTCCCAACCGGCCTCGTACCAATGAAGATAGTATTCTTTGATTATAAACCCATGATAATTCCCTAAATTAGCTAGGACTTTCACCCAACACTACCAACTCAAAAATTAATGTATCTTTGAAAAAGATGGAATCCATTTTTCATTTGCTTTATCCCATCCATCCCAAGCTAAGAATAAAACATTTGTTTTAGGGTCAAAGGTTCATCTCAGTGATATTGGCATCAAAACCCACACATGTTATAAAGAACTCTCCTCCTTCAAAATGTCTCCTTTTCTGACTTAATAGTTTTAAGTGATACATTCTTTCCATTGTTAAAGTGTAATCACAATAACATATAAGGTAACTCTCTATCGAAGCTCTCTCATGAATGTGTCGGTAGAGACCTTCGTTGATGCAGCTATGTATATTGATGCCAGTAACATTGTGCTACCAAATGTGATGGATTAGCATACAACACCTTCTCTCACTAAAGATATTAAGTTGCTACAAAAAATAGAGTTTTTTTTTTATCATTCTTATACTTTTTTACCTTGACTACAAGGATAAAAAAAATAAAAAATAAAAAATAAAAAAAAAAAACTCTATTTTTATTTTTATTCATTTGGTAAAAAAAAAAAATTACTTTTTAATCTTGCATTTTAAACCTCTAAAAAAGTACCATCCATAAATTTAATACTTTATCAATTTTTTTAATACATAAAAAAATGAATGGTCCAGCTTTAAACTTAACATAAAAGGAACTAATGAAATAGAAAATTAGTTGTTACAAAAGCTAACAGCTAAGAGGGTTGAGAAAATTAAGAAAGTTTTGTAGGTCACCTTACCTTTTACACCTTGGTAGGGAAGATATTCTCCAATAACTAAAATTTACAGCACACTTTCAACTAATTGTGGTTAAAATATAACTACCTACGACTCAGTTTGACTATATGTATGTATATATATATATAAGAGGATAGAATCCAAATACTTTGTAGAAAAGGGTGAGAGATCTTCAAGAAGAACATGAAGTCTCTAAGCATATTCTGTTTAATCGTGTTGGTTGCTTTGACATCAAACATTATGATGAGATTTTCTTTTGCAGAATCTAAGCAACAATTGCCATTCACCAAATGGAAAGTGACTATTTTAAATGAGATGACTACTTCAACTCTAATTGTTCATTGCAAGTCAAAAGATGACGATCTGGGCGAGCACGTACTCCGCACCAGAGATAATTACAACTGGAGTTTTAAAGAAAATTTTTGGATTTTTACGTTGTTTTGGTGCCATTTTAGCAACAAACATGGACAAGTTAGTGGAAATGTTTTTTGGCCAGAAGGAGGGAGTTGGTTTAATGATCAATGTATTCATCATAACTGTACTTGGGCAATTAGAGACCAAGGTATTTACTTGTATTTTGGATCTCGCAAGGGCTTCCGGTTAATGTATTATTGGAAATAATGCACTCCGACTTTCATTCAATTTCAATAAATAATTTTATGAATAAAAATACTTGTTATCTTTTCGGAGGTTAAAGTTTCAATTCTAATGAAATTTACTTTTCAAAATTTTAAAATATAAATAATGTCTTCAAACTAATTAGTTCGGATAGGATAGCCCTGACGTTGAGGTACCATCACGGATGCGCCGACAGAAACTTTTTGGTAATGCTATGTATATGACAGCGGTAACAGACACACATGCCAATGTCTCCAACAAGGCACCAATAGACATGAACAAGTCTAGGAAAATGGGTCCAAGTTTAGACGAACTTTGGCACGAACTTCGAGACAAAATCTAAGAAGAGAAAACTTTGGTTTGTGATCTTTTAAACCTCTAATGAGTCGAAGTTTTGTCCAAACGCTGAGACGGACTCCATAAAGGATGAACTTTGATATCTAACTCTTCAAAGCTCAAAAAGTGTCAGAAAGAACTAACTTGTACAAAAGGGTCGAGACAAGTTCTGGAACGGACAAACTTTGGGTTTCAAACTCACCAAAGCACTAACGGTCAAAATTCAAATGAAACGGGCTCTTTAAACCATGAAGTTTAGGTTTCTAAGCCTAACGGATCCAAGTTTTGATGAACTTTGGACCAAACGTCAAGACAGTGTGATCGAAGGACGAATTTTGGGTTTTCAACTCTTAGAAGCTCTAATTTGGAAGAACTTTGGTCCAAACATCAAGAAAAACTTAGCTCCCAGCACGATAGAGCACTAACAATCTCTCGAAAGGACGAACTGCTGGTTTTAAAACCCTCCGAAGACTTATCGGCCCAAGGTTTTGGCGAACTTTGAAGGCAACATACTTTGGGTCTCTAACTCTCCAAAATATCGACGATGAACTCTAGGAAGGGAAAACTTTGAGTTTGCGGTCCTCCAAACATCTAATGGGTCAAAGTTCGGTCCAAACGCTAAGAAAGACTCCAAAAAGAACAAACTTTGGGTTTCTAACTCACCAAATCTTAAAAAGGGTGAGACAGGATGAAATTTGGACAAATCTCTGTCCGAAATCTAGAAAGGATTAACATGTACACGAGCGTCGTCGAGACAAGCTCTGGAAAGGATTTACTTTGGGTTCCTACCTCTCTAAAATTCTAACAGGTCAAATTCTAGACGAAACGGACTCTTCAAACCACGAAGTTTAGGTTTCTATGCCAAACGAATTGACATTTGAACGAACTTTGGACCAAACGCTGAGATAGTATGATGGAAGGACGAACTTTTAATTTCTAACAATCTCAAGCTCTGTTTTGGAAGAACTTTGGTCCAAAAATCAAGACAAACTGTGGAAAAAAATGAACTTTTGATTCTCAGCACGATAGATCTCAAACAAGTCCATGTTTCGACGAACTTCGGCACAACTGTCAAGACGAACTCTAGAAAGGACAATCTTCTGGTTTCAAGACCCTCCAAAGACTTACAAGTCCAAGTTTTTGGTGAAATTTGAAGGCAACGATCTTTTGGTCTCTAGCCCTCCAAAGCTTCGACAGGTTTTGAAAAAAGTAAACTTTTGCACAATAGAGCTCTTACAAGTCTTCATTTCGACGAACTTCAGCACAAATATCGAGACAAACTCTGAAAAGGATGAACTTCTTATTTCAAAACCATCCGAAGACATACTAGGCCCCAAGTTTTGGCGAACTCTAAAGGCAGCAAACTTTTAGGTCCCTAGCCCTCCAAAGCTCTGACGGGTCCAAGTTTTGACAAACTTTAGCATGAACTTCTAGATGAACTCTGAGAAGGGCGAACTTTTCATTTTGTAGCCCTCCTGAAAGGACAAACTTTGGGTTTCTAACTCTTTGAAGCTTGAAAAGGGTCTGAAAGGACGAACTTTGGGTTCGTAATTCTTTAAAGCTCTAACGAGTCAAAGTTCAGACAAAACTCTCTCTTCAAATAATGAAATTAAGGTTTCCAAGTATTAGAGTCACATCGTAAGGCGTGATTGTG
>NW_019268575.1:58672-69290 GCF_002738365.1 Cucurbita moschata
CAAATTAAATTAAACTATATAATTAATTAAATAATTTAATTAATATTTAACATTAAATCAAACGCAATTCCCAAACAATTTTGGCTCATATTGATTATGAATCCCTATCCATAATTACAATATTTAAATCTTACTTAAATATCTTCGATTCTCTTTCTTCGTGTTAATTCATAATTTAGGCAGTTAAATATATTGTATATATTTAGCGCATATTCCCTAATTCGAATTCTAACACTTCGAACTCTTTGGTCACACTATTCTGATGTTTAATTCGATATGAGCAAGCAGGGGTACCTAATGGATCTACAGATCATGGGCTTCAACGATCAAAGATTAACCGGCTAAACTCATTAACCTAGTTAACCAACATTCGTTAACTACCAGGACACTCCACTATAGCCTAGTAGTTGCACGCCCCTGACTATAGATATATTTTTGTCCATTTGATATAACCATAATTAGTAAGTCCATCTTTCAAAGGTTGTTCATAACTAGAGGTGGGTCAATTTACCGTTTTACCCTTAAAGTTACTACTTGTTCTTTAAGTCTCACCCATCCTCTAATGAGCAATTTGTTTGTGGTCCAACTACTAAACTGAATCCCTCTCTGGCCAATGAGAGGGTGGGGCCCCTTGTTCAAGACCTCAAGTCAGTACTTAAATGAACAACCTCTCTACTGTCCCTAAAAGCGGGTAGGAGTGAATTCCATCTTGCACCCCATGTCCCTAGCTATTCACCAAATCTTACCCCTGAAATGGGAGGCTTATGGAATCGGTTAACTTGGGTCACTCTCACCCCT
This sequence comes from Cucurbita moschata, assembly GCF_002738365.1. Classification (NCBI taxonomy): domain Eukaryota; kingdom Viridiplantae; phylum Streptophyta; class Magnoliopsida; order Cucurbitales; family Cucurbitaceae; genus Cucurbita; species Cucurbita moschata. The sequence goes on from NW_019268575.1 coordinate 59,471, forward strand.
AGAGATGGTGAGTGCGGACATGCACAGTATAATGATGAGGGTGTTCATGAGGTGCAAGACACTAGGGGCTTTGCTGACCTTCAGACGTTGCTACAAATTAGTGACTAGAGAGGGTTCAGGGGGTGTGCGAGCCCACCTAGGGACTCACACTCGCACGTGTGAGTCGTGTGTAGGGAAGTATTACACATCCATAGTTGCTTGAGACTGGAGGGCACCCCTAGATGAGATAGGGACATGTCCCAAGAGCATGATTGCATGTGTTTGCATTTGCATGGCCCCCTATAGTGGGGTCATTTACTGAGTATTCTTCAAAATACTCAGGTCACTTGTACGGATGACGACGACATCGCAAGCAGAGACTGTGGCACGTCCATAGGGTAGATTCATATTTAAATTTCTAGTTTTAGGTTAGAATAGGTTGTTATACATCTCATTGTTTTAAATTATTTTGTATTTGTTTTTATTTTCTCTAAATTTTTTAGTATTTCGTATTTAAACACGTAAGACCATGACTGTGTTTTTAAGAGAAGAGGATGTTTTTAATGTTTTCGACATTTATACTATAGATGACATTTTCTTTTAGGAGTTATATCTCTGCATGAGAGATGAGCATGGGACGTTAGTAGAGACTCTGAGTATGTAGAAATTTAGGGTCATTACAACTAATATACCACTTTATATTGTATCATTATAGACTTTTTAAAAATGAATACGAAAACAATTATCGATAAAAACAAAATTAAATACGATAGATTTATCATTTTTATTCTATTGATTAGATAAAAGATGATAAACATATCAATTACATTTACTAGTGATATACAAGGATAAAAAAGATTAGATACCATAGATTTATCATTTTAAGAGGTTTGATGATACAAGAGTGGTTTTCTTAATTTTGTCCGTCACCTAGCAACAAATAAATAGTCTTGTATGTTCATTTATTTAAATATGATTAAAATCCATAATTTAACTATAACTATTTGATTAAAAAAAAAAATTCTTTATAAAATTGCATAACTTAAAATTGTTTTAATAGACAACATCTATTTAGTATGCATTTTTTAAGCATTCAATGTGATATGCAAGAATTTTAACTCTCATATTCTCTATCGAAACTTAATAAATATTAGTCACCTTTAAAACAATTTGAAAAACATGGAACGTGTGTTAATTAACCTGTTCCTACATAATTGAGTACTGTCCCTATCTAAATTTGTCACAACCTGAAATGGGAAGATTCATAAAACACAAATCGTGATTAAAAAAAAAAAGTAAAAATTTTCGAGAAGTAAAACAAAACATTTAAAGCATAAGTACGTACGTACGTACGTACATATATATATATATATATATATATATACATATATGTATATATATATATATACATATATGTACACGTATATTTACATTATATCAAAATGTTTGATAAAAATCGAGGATAAATCTCAAGTTTTATTTAATGGATCAAAGTTTGGTTTAAACGCTGAGATAGACTCAAGAAAGGATGAACTTGTGGTTTCTCACTCTTCAAAGCTTGAAGATGGTAAGAAAGGACAAACATTGGGCAAGACAAGCTTTGGAAAAGACGAACTTTGGGTTCCCAACTCTCCAAAGCTCTAATAGTGATAAGGCAACCCTAAACCTCAGCCCAAAGATTCAACCTTTTGATGGGGTTAATGTCACACATACGAAAGCAATTTGGATGTTAGGCACTCTAAGTACATCAATTTTAGTAAATTTGCTAGCTTGTTTAGAAGCATTAAAACTCAAGAAGTTTGAGTAGTAACCTTTTGTAGTTTAAATTCCTTTTTTGCTTTAATTTCATTTTCCTCACAAACGATTTCGAACCACCACTAGTGTCTTCCTAATATTCTCCGACCTTAGAACAAAATTGTGGAATCCAGTGAATGACTAAATTTGGAAAGAATTTAGTATATGTGAAGAGATGAGGGATTTTCAAAAAAAAAAAATAAGAAAGAAATTCGTATTTATTTAGCGCATATTCCCTAATTCGAATTCGAACACTTCGAACTCTTTGGTCACACTATTCTAATGTTTAGTCCGATATGAGCAAGCAGGGATACCTAATGGACCTACAGATCATGAGCTCCAACGATCAAAGATTAACCGGCTAAACTCATTAACCTAGTTAACTAACATTCGTTAACTACCAGGACACTCCACTATAGCCTAGTAGTTGCACACCCCTGACTATAGATATATTTTTGTCCATTTGATATAATCATAATTAGTAAGTCCATCTTTTACAGGTTGTTCGTAACTAGAGCTGGGTCAATTTACTGTTTTACACCTAAAGTTACTACTTGTTCTTTAAGTCTCACTCATCCTCTAATGAGCAATTTGTTTGTGGTCCAACTACTAAACCAAATCCCTCTCTGGCCAATGAGAGGGTGGGGCCCCTTGTTCAAGACCTAGAGTCAGTACTTAAAGGAACAACCTCTCTACTGTCCTTAAAAGCGGGCAGGAGTGAATTCCATCTTGCACCCCATGTCCCTAGCTATTCAACAAATCTTACCCCTGAAATGGGAGGCTTATTGAATCGGTGAACTTGGGCCACTCTCACCCATACAAATCTAAGGATAAGGGTGAGGGTCTTCGGTAGAACGCCGGAGTTTTCGCTCGCACACGACCCACAAAGGGCGGCCGAGGGCTGGAATGCCACAAATCGCGTCTCCGAACTTCAGCCACCTTGAAAGAACCTGCAAAGTAACGAAAACAGTGAAAAACGAGAAGGAACAGAAAACCGACAGAACTCCGGCGAAGCCGAACCATACGAATCGATGTCAAAACCCCCATTTTATACCATAAAAGTAATCCCAGAACCCTTTACACACATCAGGAGTAGGTTTTAGACGAATCCCTAACGCTGAACACCGTCGGCAAGGAAGACAGAACGGCGGACTTCCGAGCTTCTCAAGATCCGAGAGTGTGAGGTCCTTACAAATGAAATCTATACAAAAAATGGGGTTAGGGTGAAGAATAATCTCGGGAATGGAGGAAAAAAGAGGGAAAAAGGACGTCGAGACGACGTTGTCGAGGAGAGAAAGAGGTCGCTGGAAAATCGCACAGGCAGTCGGGCGAAGAGGACGAAGTCCGACCCGAGAGCCGGATCTGGCAACCCGAACCAAACCCAATTCCCTTCGGTCGGTCCAGAACCGACGATTCCCACGGCCCAAACGCTCCGGCCCTTCACCCGCAAACCGGCCCATCACCGCGCACGGCCCATCACCCGCATTCGGCCCGAGACCCACGAGCAATCCGTTAACCCACGCCTCGACCTGAGACTCCTGCACACGCATCGCTCTCTGATTGTGCCACGTGGCACGTGGCACGTTCGCAGCGCGGCTCCTCTCAGCTCAAGCGGCTTGATCTGCTCGGCAGCGGCTCCTCGGCTCCGGTGGCTTATTCGGCTCGAGAAACCTGTTTCCAGCCCGTTTGACATCGTTTCAACCCTCTCAGACCTGGTTTTGGCCCTGTGTAAGGTAAAATGGAACATTTTAAGGTCGTATTTCACAAATTTTTCAGTTGGGAATTTATTATTATTTGTGAAATACTAACGAAAGTGACGAATGAACCAATAGGAACCAACCACCAACAGAAGCGTAGAACGTTCACGAGGAGCTAGGAGCTTACGTTATATTCTAGGGAGGACATCGGCTAAGGCCTACCAAGTAAGTGGCTCACCCGTTGTAGGTTACGCATTATTTGCTGTATGTTGGCACGTGCCCGTGGATTTGCACGTATCATTAAATTGTATGCTAATTTAATGTGCATAAGTATGAAATCATGTGAACGTGAATGTATGTTATGTATGCTGCTTAGTTGATGTGATATGTTATGCATGTGACGATGTGTGGCCCTTGAACGATTATGACTTGTTTGTATGAATATTTGAATGTAACTGCATGAATTGTATGATATGAAATACGATAAATTGCATGAAACATAATACCGCTAGGAATATGTATGATATGTAAAGAAATGAGAATGAGAATGACATGTCAGCATGAAACGTGACAGGGGGTTATGTTCATTAATGATAACTGTAGGACTAGTGGGGCCTCATGCATATTGTGTGTTCATGCATTTGGGGGGATACCCCTATCCCATCACGAGGGTACAAACGCGTACATCCAATGGCAGGACAACGATCGTTATGCTTTGCATAACGCTGCCATGACAGTTCTAGTTTTAACGAGTCCCGGCATAAGGGACTCCCAGAGTATGCCCACCAGCTAAGGACAGTGGCCCAGCGGTGTGCGAACTAGCTGGTGAGCCCATACTCGTACGTAAGGGCTGTGTGTAGAGTATATGGTACACATCCACGATTATCCGTTAGGATTACACCGTAGGGAAAATGAAATGAAATGAAACGAAGCGAAACGAAACGAAACGATAGGTCCCATCATTTCATTGCATGTGATTGTTGCATAACCGCGATAGGGGGTCACTTACTGAGTATTCTAGAAATACTCAAGCCTCGTGTTACTTTACTTTTGCAGATAAGGGCAAGGCACCCATGTGACGACGACGGCGGCATCGTACACCTCAGGACCGTGGCACATGCATAGGATAGTTATTTGGTTTTTTTCCATTTCGTAGTCTAGGCTGAATTCGGTTTGCATGCATAAGTTAATATAGGTTGAAATTTTTTTGCATAATAAGCCATAGGTAGAATAAAACATTCATTTGGTTTTTGTTTTTCCTTTATTTTCAATAATGTTCTGTTCTTTTTCCTTGTAATCATTTTTTTTTCTTTCACGGGGTAATAAAAGGCGAGAGTAAGTGAATAGGGCTCATTTATGGTATATTCCGCATTTCAAGGTGTAGTAATGACCTTAGATTAAATAGGTAAAATATTAGAGTTATTACACTAATACTTTAGAACTATTTATGCATCTTGTCTTGCGAAAAAAAATGTGGATGATTATGATGTATTTTATTAATTTTTATTTAAGAAAAGTAAGGTTTGTATTCCTAATGCAATATAAGAGAGTTGCATTTGAGAGAAACACATGGTGGTGCCTTAATGAGATATTTTAGGATAAATAAAACTTATAATATGTTGCATAAACATTTTTTTTGGCCGAAGATGAAACACGATCTTCATAAGTTTTGTAGCCAATGTTTTAAATGCAAAGAAGCTAAATCTAGATCAGAACAAAATGGATTGTAACTCCTTTGAATGTACCTAACAAACTTTAGACAAATATATCTATAAATTTTGTTCTTGTTTAGGGCACACTAAAAATGATAAAGATAGTATTTTTGTTGTGGTAGAGAAATTTAGTAAAATGGCTCATTTTATTGATTGCAACCAAAAGGATGATGCAAATTATGTTAATGATAGGAATGTTAAATTTTTAAGCAACTTTTGAAAAGTATTGTGGGGTAAATTGGGTATCAAATTATTGTTTTCAATTGCATATCATCCTCAAATTGATGGACAAACTGAGGTGGTTCACAGAAGATTAGTATTATTGATTAGGGCTATTATTTTTAAGAATATTAAGTCTCAGGACGAATGTTAGCAATTTGTAGAGTTTGCATATAATAGAGCAATTCATATTACCACTATTTGACTCAATAGAGCAATGCATATAATAGAGCAATTCATATGTAGTTTAGGTTGCATGTAGAATCATTTAAGCTCGACATGATCAATCTTGCTTGTAGAGTGATTCGAATCTCAAACAAGTGTTCTTGCTTTGAAATATTTGATCAACAAGAATTATTCAAGCTAGACATGATCGATCTTACTTGTGGAGTGATTTAAATCTCAAACAAGTGTCTGGGACGAATGTTTATCATTTGTAGGTTAATAGAACATTAGTAGCAATTCTTAGGGTCATTATTCCTAAGAATATTAAGTCTTGGGACGAATGTTTATCATTTGTAGAGTTTGCATACCATAGAGCAATTCATAGTACCACTCATTATTCTCCTCTTGAAGTTGTTTATGGATTTAATCCACTTATGCCTCTTGATTTGCTTCCTATTCCTAATATTATTTTTGTGAGTGGAGTAGCCACAAATAAGGCAGATTGAATCAAAACATTGCACAGAGAGGTGAAGGAGAGAATTGAGAAACAAAACTTCAAAGTTGCTTCAACAATTAACAAAGGACGAAAGAAAATCATTTTTCAACCCGATGACTGCTTTGGATACATTTTTACAAAGAATGATTCCCATCTCAAAGGAAGACAAAGTTAAAACCAAGAGGGGATGACCCTTATCAAGTCGTTGAGAAAATTAATAACAATGAATGTAAAATTGATTTTCCTAGAGAATTTTCAGTACATTCTACTTTCAATGTTGCTGACTTGGATCGTTGAACTAAGGATTAGGGTTGCCTTATCAAAGACCAAGTGGAGACCAGCATGTGGTACATAGGCAACAAAGCGAGCAATCACATGACCGGTGATCGAGCAAAGTTCAAGGAACTTGATGAGAAGTTCATTGGAAACATGAAGCTTTGCGATGAATCAATTGTACCAAGCCAAGGAAAGGATCTATCTTGTTCAGTGTAAGAATAGTGATCAACATCTATTGACCAAGGTGTATTACATCTCGAGTTTGAAGAGCAATATTATTAGTCTTGGTCAAATGATAGAAGAAGGTAGCAGAGTGGAGATAGTCGGCTCGTTCCTCAAGATATATGACTGAAACAAAGCCCTGTTGATATAGGTAAGATGGTCGCAAAACCGCCTATATAAGATACTATTAAAAGACTATCAACATCTTCCACAAGCCTCTATTGGCATTGACAGCACGAAAGTAAAGAAGAAACCAATGGGTTAGGAGAAAAAAGAATCGAGAAATAAATCCAAGACGCAACGATAGGCTGCTTCAATCAGCGAAGTGCAACCTACAAGTTGATGTGTTTCTTTAGACTTATCACCTCAACCAAAGAGACCTAGAGGAAGACCACCAGAGCATAAGAAAAATAAGATTTCAAATTTGTCATCTCAATCAAAGAAACCTAGAGAAGAGAGGAGCGGAAGAAAATGCATGTGGCAAAATTAAAATTTCTCCCAAAGAAGACAAAGTTGACAAGAGACAAAGCAAAGTTGAAACTATAGAGCAACATGCAGACATTCTCACCAGTACCCTAGCAAGGGTTAAAGTTTTAGACATGCAGAAGTTTCTCAAAGTGAAGAATCTTGAGCAAAGTCAAACTGATAGAGGAAAATGTGAGTCAATAAGCTTGACTTAGCAAAAGAAGTTATTAACCTAGAGAAATTTTACGATAATTTATATGAACCAAGAAACATCAATCATACAATATACTTAATGAAGATGTGAAAAAAATGTTGTTGAAATTATCAAAAGATAATTCAATTTATGCCACATGGAAGAAGAATGAAACTTCATTGTTATAAATTTTGGGTGGATTATGATTTAGAGTTATTGTATTTAATTAATGTATTTTAAGACTTTTTATTAAATTTGAAGTTACATTTATAATTATAGTCATAAAGTATACATAATGGCTAATTACGGTCATAAAGTACGAATGTTACAAACTATTGAAATGCCAAATGGAAGGTCAACGGTTTCATTTTGAAGCTTGAAAAATGTAGTAAAAAAAGCGTATGTGCTTTCCTTTATGGCTGTAACGACCCTAAATTTCCACATATCCAGAGTCGCCACTAACGTCTCATGCTCATCTCTAATGCAGAATAAAAATCTAAGCATGCTCATCTTTAATAGCGGAAAAATTTAAAACTTCAGAATACATTAAAACATTGGAAAACACTGCCGGACTTACGTGTTTCAAACATTATGCTAGAGTTCAAAAAAATAAAATAAAATGATTACAAATTAATTAATATAAATGAATGAAATGCAAACGCCCTATCCTAACTAAGACTAGGAATTAAATATGCATCTATCCTATGCACGCGCCACAGTCTCTGATCATGATGCCACCGTCAACCGTACATGGGCGCCTTGCCTTTACCTGAAAAAATAATATGGCACACGGCCTGAGTATTTCGAAGAAATACTCAGTAAGTGACCCCACTATAGGGGCCATGCTAATGCAAACACATGCAATCATGAATAGGGACCTATCTCTAATCATCTTAGGGGTGGCCTCCAGTCTCGGACAAATTGGATGTGTAGTACTTCCCTACACACGACCCACACGTGCGAATGTGAGTCCCCAGGGCGCTCGCACGCTCCCTGGACCCTCTGGTCAAGCTAATCTGTAGCGACGTCCGGAGGTCAGCGGAACCCCATAGTGTCATGCGCCTCATGAACACCCTCATCTGTGTGCTTTCGCACCTGTGCGCATTCGCGCTCATCGTAAGGTGCGCGTCCGCACTCATCATCTCTAGGGGAAGTAGCCCTATGCTTATGAACATACAAAATGCATGAGGTCCCTCTAAATCCATCGTAATGTCTCTTCTGACACAACCCTCTAGTCTCATCTCTTTGTTACTCTAGGTAACGCGTACTCGTGGATATTTATATTACTATCATTTTCATGCTCTTAGGGTTGTGTCCTACGTCGATCTAACGACATGATGCAATATGGCACTCATCATCATCTAGCATGCTCAATATGGAAAACATCATCATATTAAGGTAAAAATCATGCAATCATCATGCTCATCATAATGCCACAACGTGCGTCAAACATATCAAGCGTCACTCAACAAAATATGTATATACTGGCAAATAACATCAAACATCATACAATTTATTTAGCCTATCCTATAGTAAGGCCACTTACTTGGTTGGCCTTGGCCGACGTACTCCCTAAATCACTAAACGTAAGCTCCTGTTCCGTGAGAGCTGCTCCCTACGTCCCCGGGGTTTGTTTCCTATCACATCGTCCACCACTTTCCATTAGTATTTCACAATTAATTTACCTATAATTTAATAAATGTGAAATACGGCTCTGAAACGGCCTCGGATACCTTAATCGGGGCCGAAAACAGATTCGGTAGGGTCGGAACAGTAGAAACCGGGCTGAAAACAGGTGAGCCGAGCCGAACAGCCGCTGGAGCCGCCGGAGCGTCACTGGAGGGAGCCCGAGCCGTTTGCATCGAGCCGAGCCGAGGGACTGCCTGCGCCGTTGAGTGACACGTGGCAGTAGCAGAGAAAGCCACGTCGGGCGGCAGTGTCGGGTCGCAGCCCGGTTCGGGTCGTGGGCTGTGGAGGGCTACTGGGCCAAGACTAATCGTTGGGCCTCGGCTTACTGGGCTGGGCCGCAGGAGTTTGGTTTGCAGGCCGGCTCAATTGGACTGTGGGTCTGGTCTGGGTTGGTTCAACTGAACCGTAGCTTCTGGGCCGGTTTGAGGTTTGGGCCGCTGAAGTTGGGCTGGGCCGAAGGCAGAGGCTAAGGGAGGAACGGGCTGGCTCTCTCGGGTTCTGGGTTCGGGTTGACCCGGATCCGTGGATCTCGTCTTCCTTACCCGACTTCGGCCGATTTTCCGGCGAGCTTTCTCTCTCTTTCCCGCGGCGTTTCCGTTGCCGATTTTGGTCCTCTTCCTTCCCTTTTCCTCTTTGTTCGTCGTCCTTCTTTCTTTTCTGGGAGTTTTGCGGCCTAAAAGCTCCTAAAAGCCATAGATCTAAGAATCGATTAAGAAACCTAATCTTTCCGACCTCGGTTACCGACGACGACGCTTAGGAAATAACACAAAACACACCCTGAGTTATTGTGCTTTCGTTAGGGATCCCTCTTATGGTGGTAACAGGTCGTTTGGTGTTAGTTTGAGGGTGGTTTGAGGGCTCGTCGGAGAAACTGGACACTCGCCGACATTTGTCCGAAATCTCTCTCTCTCTC
>NW_019268575.1:69627-76480 GCF_002738365.1 Cucurbita moschata
ATATATATATATATATATATATATATATATATTTTCCTTTCTTTTCCGGGTCGTTACAATGGCTAAGTTTCTTTGCAATTCTATGTTGTTTAAGTTGCATGTAGAATCATTTAAGCTCGACATGATCAATCTTGCTTGTGGAGTGATTCGAATCTCAAACAAGTGTTCTTGCTTTGAGATAATTTGATCAACAAGAATCTCAAATTATTTAATTTTAATTAATTAAATGATGTTTTGATGATAACAAACCTACACTTAATTATTAACAATGATCAGTATTTTGAACAGTTCACAATGTAAGGTTGGAAATAATGATTTCAATGCCTTTTTCAATCACTCAAATCAGAGCGAAAACGAGGAAGTTTCAATCGAGACAAGAAATACGATTTGATGATGTGGCAACAAAATTGAAATCATGAACCAATCAAAGTATGACACTTAAATCTTTGGAAAGTAACAAAGGGGGAGTTTTCAATTACTTTTAAATAGAAATAAAATTATTTATAAATCCAATTATAAAAATAAATTATTACCCACCTTATTTTTATTATTATATTATTGTATTTAGAAAGATATAAATAATAAAAAAGAATTTGAATTTTTGTTAATATTTACTTTAAAAAAATAAAATATAAAACACCTCCTCTACCTTTTATTTTTTCTTTCAACTACCAACATAAAAAATATCTGGTCTGCCTTTTATTTCTCTTTTTGAGAGTTGCTATGTGTTCATACCAAAATCAGACACTTTATCAATTTTATCCTGAACTGTAATAATGATTGAGTTTGAAGTTTATTCAAATTCCCAAAAGAACTTGTGAAGTAGAGTAGGTTTAGTTTGACCAAACCACTGTAAAACAACAGTGTTATATTTTCTAACTCTTTACTATTTAATTTAGAAATTGTTATTAAGACTTTTTTGGTCGTAAGTTTTTTTATAAAATTATTTATTTTTATTTTTTGAATTATTTTATTATATTAATTATCCTGTTCTACTTCTTTTTAAAAAATCATAATTAAAAAAAATTAATCACATTTAAATAATTTATTATCAAAACTCTATTCACTTTAAATAATTTTATTGTTAAAACTCTATTCACCCTTTATTGTTCATAGGCTAATATTGTTGTCGTCGTCGATTTCTCTGCTACTAGTGACCTTTGGCTCGCGTTAGAAACTACATTCAACCATCATTTGAAAGCTAATAAACTGAGACTAAAGGGTAACTTGCAGCTAATGACACAACACTAAGCATGTTGCTGAGTATGCTCGTACCTTCAAAGCAATCTGTGACTAGTTCATGTAGGGGTGTACATTCAACCCTGCGACCCGACAACCCGGACCAACCCAACCCGAACTATAAGGGTTGGAATGGGTTGGATTAGCATTTCGGGTAGGGTTGGGTTTCATTTTTCTGAACCCGAACTAAATCGGTTCGGTTTTGGGTTCATGGACAAAACCTTCGGGTTGACCCGAACCAAATTAAAATATATAAAATATATTAAGAATCTTATTGTATTAGTGAGTTTGTCAGAGTGGTCTGAGTCCAATTGAAGAACAATCATGCCCGAGTTCTCGACGCCAGCCAAATACATATATCTGTTTTTATTTTTAATTTCTTTGTTTCGTTTATATTATTTTATTATTTTTAATTAAACATTTTAGAATAAACTAACCTATAACTATTAATATATTTTATACATATAATATAAATATTTATTAATTATGATTTATATTTATATTTAAGATTGAAGTAACATAGTTTAAATTATTTAGATCAATGTTCATAAATTAGATGTATATATAATTTAAAAATATATTCTAAATTATAATATATTTATTATCTATTTATTGTATCATTATTATATCACAATTTATATACATTTTTATTTTTTTAATAGTTTAAGGTAGCGTATAAATAAGCATATTTCAATTAAAATATTTTTATATATTTTTTATTTTTGTTATATACAATACTCTTAAATTAACTAATCATTTTTATGGTTTATTTAATTTCATGATCTATTCTGGAATTTTTGTTATTTTAACCAATTCTAAAAAAATGTCAGTATTTAATAGTCTCTATTTTTATGACAGTCGACGCCAGCTAAGAAAGGTCGGCACTACGATGACAGTCGACGCCACCAATTACCGCAGCATTGTCGGGAGCCTGCGCTATCTGGTAAACACACGCCCTGACCTTTCTTACTCAGTTGGATATGTGAGTAGATTCATGGAAGCACCTCGGGAGGAGCATCTTGTGGCTGTCAAGCGCATCCTGCGCTATGTGGCTGGGGTGTGAGATACCACGTAGGGAAAGGAAAGACGAAGCTTGAGCTGGTCGGCTACAGTGATAGTGACATGGCCGATGACGTTGATGATCGTAAGAGCATCAGTGGGATGATCTACTTCCTCTCAGGCGGCGTGATCTGCTAACAATCAACAAAACAAAAGGTAGTGGCTTTGTTGTTGCTTTGTTTCCCTGCGAAGCAGAATACATCGCCGCTTCGATGTCGACAACACAGGGGGTCTGGCTTACGCGACTGATGGAAGAACTCATCGGAAGAGAAAGCGATCCACCAATGCTATACGTGGACAACAAAGCTACATTCTCCCTGATCAAAAATCCCATTCTGCACGACCGGAGCAAGCACATAGAAATTAGATTCTACTACATCCGAGAATGTGCAGATCGAGGGCTCATCAAGATTGATTTCATCCAAACAAAGGAACAGCTTGGAGACATTTTCACAAAGTCCCTGGCGCGGATAAAATTTGAAGAACTACGCCCAAAGATCGGAGTAAAAGTAATAAGTTAGATATACGACAGCTTTTCGGAGGAGATTGTTAAATAAAAGCTCTGGTTTCCTAAGATTTCGTTAGTTGTTTTTTACTTTTGAAAATTTAAATTAACGCTCCCGGTTGAATGGAAGAGAGTAATTTTTGCTGGCCATTTTGGACAACTTTGCGCGCAAGTTTTTGCCCACTACTTTCCATTTTTAGGATTAAAGTTGTTATTTAAGGTATTCAACTGAATGGTAAATCTATTATCGAGTCTTCAGCAAATCTCTCCCTCTCCTTCTACTTTCGGTTAGTTTTTCTTCGAAGAAATTTTCCTTCGGCCCGTTTTTCTCCGTCGACGTTTTCCTCCCAATTTCCAGCAGTCTACATCCTTTCTCTCTCTTCTATAACGCCGTTTCGGTGTCCGTTTTCCCTTGGTTTCACGTCGTCTCTCCTTCCTCTTGCCTTTTCTTGTGTCAGTTTGATTCGTAAAGGCCTAAAATTCTCAAATCTGTGAAGGTCCCAAAAGCCTGAAATTCTCTCTTCCGCTTCCGAAGGTGTACGACGTGTATGAGATGCCAAAACCCGTCCTTGATGTTTGTATAGACGATTCTTTTCGTGGCAAAACACGATGGTTTTGACGTTGATCTTTGTGGGTTTGGCTTGGCCGGAGTTTCAAATCTTACCTCTATCTATCTTACCGAGTATTCTCATATTCACCTTTTTCTACATTTTTTTTTTTGTTTGGTGAATGATGCCACTTATCGAGGTGTGGGAGTGCTTGACACGCTCATGACAAGCACTAAGGAGAACTCAAGCCTCATTCACATTTTTCCTCTAATTTTGGGTCTTCTTTAAACATGAGGTGAGGGTCGCTTTCACATGACATACTAGAGTAAAGTTGTTACTACATACATGACGCGATTAATGTGTACCCCAAATATTCATATAAAATATTTCATAAAAGGTGTCATGGGCTCTCACGTTCCTAATAAAATCTTTAAAACAATAATGCAAAAAATAAATCATGTGAAGTTTAGATAAAATAACGAAAAATAAAAACATTGACATGAACTAAACTAAGGACTACTAAATAGACATAAATTGTGTATACCCTACCTCTAGTTCCATGGCTTTCGTCGCGGCGTCGCCATCCGTACGTTGATGCCTAACCTATACCTGAAAAATAAGAGTATTACGTGGTTTAAGTAGTTTAAGAAATACTTAGTAAGTAATTGCATATTTGGTGTCTAGAAATACAAACACACGTGACATGATAGGTTCTATTATTTAAAAAACAACATGGCATTTCCTTAGGTAGTTTTCCAGTTCCCGCAGAGGTGAATGTATAGTACTTTGCTACGCACTACCAAACCACGAGCACAAGGATCGAACTGAGGCCTCATGTACCGCCTAGGCCTGTCTCAATGACTAGCACTCGCTAATGTGCTTTCAGACACCATGGAGGGAAAGGGCCTGCGTAACATCATGACGAAATTAATTGTCGTAAGTCGTAAAGTACATATTTGTACTAATCATAATAGAAAAGTATCAAGATGCATATGACACACAAAAATTCATGAGGTCCCCATGCCTTAAAATAATGACATAAATTTATGATGCAAGTCAAACCTCCATTCCATTTATAATGTAATTATGCAGACATAATTCTTATAAAATCTTTCATATACACGTCATAACATATCATAGATTATCATCAATAGTAACATATTATTACAACATAGTATAGTCACACTATAGTCTAATAAACATGGCATAACACAACATTGGATAGCATAACAATCATAATTATGACATGCTCAAGGGTCACACGTATGCGTTATAATACGCAATGCAATTCATCCAACCAAGCAAATAATAGTCACTTACTTGAATAGGTTAAACAAGGGTTGTTAGTTTATCTTTGGAGCTAGTCTAATTTTGTGGTGGCTTAATGGGACATTTTGAGATTAATAAAACTTATAATATGTTGCATGAACACTTCTTTTGACCAAAGATGAGGCATGTAACGACCCGAAATTTTCTACTTAATTTAAGGTCGCTACTGTATACATACCATAAACATTGAATGCGGAAGACTTCATTTAAATTCGATAAAACATAACCTTTAACTTAAAACACAGCCATGAACTTACGTGTTTTAAAAACATCTTTAAAACGACACAACAAAAGACTCGAAATAAAATAAATAAGCGTTTAAGTTTAAAACATCCTATTCTATCCTAAGTCTAAGAATAAATACCACTATCCTATGCATGTGCCATGATCTCGAGTTGTGATGCCGTCGTCAGCCGTACCACCTTACCTTAACCTAGTAGCACATGGCTTGAGTATTTAAAAAAATACTTAGTAAGTGACCCCACTATTGGGGTTAAATGCAACAATCACATGCAATGAAATGATGGGACCTATCTTTCGTTTCGTTTCGTTTTCCCTACGGTGTAATCCTAACAGGTAATCGTGGACGTGTACCATATACTCTACACGCACCCCATACGTGCGAGTATGGGCTCACCAGCTAGTTCATACACCGCTGGGCCACTGTCCCTAGCCGGTGGGCATGCTCTGGGGGCCCACCGGGACCCGTTAAAACTAAAACCGTCATGGTAGCGCTATGCAGGGCATAACGATTGTTGTCCTGCCATTTGGATGTACGCATCCGTACCCTCGTGATGGGATAGGGGTATCCCCCCAAATACATTATCACACAATATGCATGAGGTCCCACTAGTCCTACAGTCATCATTTAATGAACATAACCCCGTGTCACGTTTTCATGCTTACGTGTCATTCTCATTCTCATTTTGTTACATATCATACATCTTCCTAGCGGGGTTATGTATCATGCAATTTACCGTATTTCATGTCATACAATTCATTCAGTTACATTTCAATACTCATACAACAAGCCATAATCGTACAAGGGCCACACATCGTCACATGCATTCATATCACATCAACTAAGCAGCATAAATAACATACATTCACGTTTACATGATTTCGTACGTAAGCACAATAATCTAGCATACAATGTATCATATCATAACTAAGTCATAACGTAAATACTTCATAGTCATATCGTTCTCTAACTTACCATAGCCTTAACGTTCTCATACCTATCACAGACATATCATTACGTGACGTACCTTAGTCATATCATCATAAGAACGTACCCTAACGCTATCGTTCTATCAATCTATCACAAATCTATCCCTTTCTACCCATAACGTAACCGTATTCTTTCATCAATCTCTCCTATCCATAGCACTCCGGTATGTAACCTAACTCTAGCGTTTCATGAACGTATCTTACTCCTATCGTTACATTTCGTTTTGTGCATCCTTCTCGTACCCTATCTCAAACATATCCTTGAGCACATCGTACCATAATTATTATCATACAAACCACATATTATAACATAACATAACATATAGGAAGCATATAGATCCACAGACAATTCACACCTATCAATATATATGACACATGCAGAACCACATGGCACGTGTCAACATCAAATATAACCCTGCCGATAGTAAGGTCACTTACCTCGCTAGCTTAACTCGTTGTCACAAATATATCTTTAATGAAAGTTCGATCCCGTCCTTTAAAATCCGAGTCAACCTATATGAGCCCATGACATTAGTTTCAGGTTTGAACTCTACAACATTATTTCTCTAATTTACATTGGTCTATTGTTAAAAGCATGAAATGTTATATATCTATAGTTCTATTTTTATTAAAAATCTTATTTTTCATGGTTACTGTTATATAAGAAAGTAGATACACCTAATTCAAGTTATTCTGGGCTTTACTCCTCTCTGTATAACCTTTGTATTTACCCTTTCCTCTATATTTACCCTTTCCTCTATATTCTGTTCTCATGTATTCCAAATTTCAAGTGAATCTCTGTTTTCAAATCTTTTCTTATCTCAGTGTTTCCTATTTCCTTATCTTATTGTTCCCTATTCAGAAGTTTTCTTGACCATTCTATCTTTAATCTATTCATTTGGCTACTGATCTATTCATTTGGCTACGGATAAAAATTTAATCT
>NW_019268575.1:76490-96248 GCF_002738365.1 Cucurbita moschata
TTAAGTATGGGTTGAGGAGAGATAATTGTGGGAAGGGATGAGAGGTTAGCGGAGAGAAGAGGGGAAATGTTATTTATTATTTATTTATTTATTATTATTATTTTAACTACTTTTTATAATTATTTTTATTTTTTTATTTCTTTATTTATTTTTGGGCTATTACAAAGCACGATGTTCACAAGTTTTGTAGCCAAGAATAATTATTTAGGGATGATGCAAAGCATGTTGCTGGCTTATTATATAGGGAAGTAGTAAGATTACATGGAAGCCCAAGAATAATTGTTAGAGATAGGGACGTTAAATTTTTAAGTCACTTTTGAAATTTATTGTAGGGTAAGTTGTGTACCAAGTTGTTGTTTTCAACTACATATCATCCTCAGACAGTAGACTGATGGGCTATTACTTACAAGAATATTATGTCTTGGGACGAAAGTTTGTCATTTGTAGAGTTTACATATAACAGAGCAATTCATAGTACCACTCATTGTTCTCCTTTCGAAGTTGTTTATGAATTTATTCCACTTACTCTTCTTGATTTGCTTTCCCTGTTCCTTCTAATATTTGTTGTGAGTGAAGCAGGCACAAGTAAGGCAGATTTGATCAAAGTACTGCACAAAGAGGTGAAAGGTTTCTTCAAGAATTAACAAAGAATGGAAGGAAATTATTTTTTAACCCGGTGATTGGGTTTGGATATATTTTCGCAAAGAGAGATTCCCATCTCAAAGAAAGACCAAGTTACATCAAAGAGCGGATGACCCTTATCAAGTCCTTAAAAGAATTAATAACAATGCCTATAAAATTGATCTTCTTGGAGAATTTTCAGTACGTTCTACTTTAAATATTGTTGACTTGAGTCCTTTTGATGTAGGTGATAATTTTCCTGATTCGAGGACAAATCCTTTTGAGAAGTGGGAAGATGACCACCGAACATTATACACTTTCAAATATATGTATATTCTATGAACATTAAATATTATAAACTTTTTTTTTCCCTAATTCTCAATCTCACCTTTATAGTTTAAATTAGGGAAACATATTTTTAAATTTTTTACCAATAAATCTATAATAATATTTTGGGAATATATGTATTTAAATAAAATATAATTTTAGTAGTGGCAACATTCGAGGCTAGAAACTTTATTTTAAAATATTTAACCATCTTTTATCATTATTTGCTTAATTTCTTTTTCATTTTAAAAGTGAACTTATCTAAATAATGAAGGGTCAAACTTTAAACTTTACCTAAAAAAAACTAATATAATAAAAAATCAGTTACAAAAGCTAACAGCCAACCAATACGGAGAAAATTAAGAAAGTTTAGGTGAAGGTCCCACCCTGTTATGGAAGATATGTTGTAATAACAAAAATTTACACAACACTTTTAACTAATTGTTTTTCAATATAACTAAGTACCACTCATTTTGGCTATATTTATGTATATATAAGAGATAGAATCCAATTAGGGTGGTAAAAAAGGGTGAACTATCTTCTAGTAGAAAATGAAGTCTCTAAGCATATTCTGTTCCATCGTTTTGGTTGCCTTGGCATCGAACAATATGATGAAGTTTTGTTTTGCAGAATCTAAGTTACAATTACCGTTCTCCCGATGGAAAGTGACTATTTTAAATGGGATGACTGCTTCAACTCTAATTGTTCATTGCAAGTCAGCAAATGACGATATGGGCGAGCACGTACTCCGCACTGGAGATAATTACAATTGGAGTTTTAAAGAAAATTTTTGGACTTCTACGTTGTTTTGGTGTCATTTTAGCAGCAAATATGGACAAGTTGATGGAAATGTTTTTTGGCCAGTAAAAGGGAATTGGTTTAATGATCAATGTGATGATAATAATTGCACTTGGGCAGGTCGAGAGGAAGGTATTTACTTGTATTTTGGATCTCTCAATATATTCCAGTTAATGTATCATTGGAAATGATGCAGTTTGACTTTCATTCAATTTCAATAAATAATTTTATGAATAAAAATGCTCGTTATCTTTTTTGAAGTTAAAGGTTCAATTCTAATCAAATTTGATTTTCAAAATTTTAAAACTTAAATTATATCTTCAAACTAATTAGTTGGGATAGGATATATAATTTATATATAAACGATACATAAAGTAGGAAGTTCCATTTAGGAACTTTTAGTGATGGAATAAGGAAAGAGAAGAGACTACTTTAGGATTGTGTTGTAAGAGAAAAGTTCCCAAATTCTTAAACTCTAGCTTATTTGACAATGTTTACGATGAAAGTTCCCAAATTCTCAAACTCTAGCTTGGCCACAAATCAAATACAGTAAGTCGTTCCTAGATCCATATGATTTACTAGTGCATTCAATTTGCATTGGGTTAGGGTTAAATTTTTAACCGAGTTCATGTCATGATTTTGACTCCAAAAATCTACTAGAATTGGGGTAGCTAGCCCAAAGAGAAGAAGTATTACTAATTTCTTGATTTTGTATCGTCAAACGTGTTATACCATAAAATTTATTATATGTTTAGTACATCATCATAACATTACGTATCATCTCATAGCCACGTTGTATCACAGGGGACTTATCATCTTGTAAACATATCAGTCAAATTGTTTTGTAAATACGTCAGTCATATCGTTTCATAAACATAACCTAGTCATATTATTTCACAAACATATCATGGTCATCTCATTTCATAAACGTATTATAGTCGTATCATTTCATAAAAATATTCTTGTCATATCATTTCATAAGCATATCATAGTCATCTCGTTTTGTAAACATGTCTTACTTTAATACCCAAAAAAAAATAAAGGAGTAAATAAACAAATAAAAATTATTATAAACAAAAATTATTATTCCCTTTTAAAAATAATAATAATAATAAATTAATAAATAAAAAATAAAAACAATTCTTCCGACTTCTCAACTAACGGTCGTCCATTTCCCCAATTATCTCTCCTCAACCTATCTCACAATTCCTACAAAAGGAAACATAAACAAAAAATGTGGTTTGAGGAAACATAAATGTCTATCTGGATTTACAAGCTCAGATCTATCTTGATAACAGATTTCGTCTTTAAGTTAGATCATCAAGATAGATCTACCCTAGAAAGAGATTTCATCTTTATATTTCAGACCTTCTTTTTCGTTTATCAATCTATTATAAATCAATTTATATCTTTTCCCTTGTCCAATCATTTAGATTTTTTTTATTGAGTTCAAATCACTCGTAATGAATAAGATTTTAAGTCAATTTAGATTTTTTTTTTCTTATCCAATTATTTAGATTAGAATCAATAACATTTTAGTTAAGAGTTTGAATAAATCACAATCTAACCTCAGTAGTCCAACAATATTAAAAAATTGGCCTTGAATATATTAAACATGAATTAAAATAAAATAAAGAAATACAGTCCAACAATACTTGTCTTAACTAAACTTAGATTATTGGGAAGTAAGAAAATAAGAAAATATAGAAAGAAAATAAAATTTTTGAAAGAAAATCAATTAGCAAAATTGACCAATAATATTTGTTAGATTAAAAATTAAATATTTAATGAAAATATTATTATATATATATATCCAAGACTCTAATCATAAAGTCTACAATGTTCACGTCACAAGTCTAACACATGGACCATTCTAAAATTTAGAGAATTGAAATTGAAATTGATGTCACGGTTTATATAGGTTGACTTGGATACAAATGACAAAATTGAACTTTCTTAAAGATAAATCAGTGACACCAGCCTAAGCTAATCAGGTAAGTGGCCTTGCTATCGGCATGGTTCTATTCGATGTTGACACGTGCCCCGTTGTTCTACACGTGTCATATATATTGATATGTGTGAATTGTCTGTGGATCGTTATGCTTCTTATATGTTATGTATATGTTATAATATGTGAATTGTATGATAATAATTACGGTACGACGTGTTCAATAATATGTTTGAGATAAGGATACGAGAAGGGTGCACAAAACAAAATGTAACGGTAGAAGTAAGATACGTTCATGAAAAGTTAAGGTTAGGTTACATACTGGAGTGCTATTGATAGGAGAGATTGATGAAGGAATACGGTTAGGTTATGGGTAGAAAGGGATAGGTTTGTGATAGATTGATAGAACGATAACGTTACGATACGTTCCTGTGATGATATGACTAAGGTATGTTCACGTAACGATATGACTGTGATAGATATAAGAATGTTAAAGCTATGATAAGTTAGGGAACAATATGACCACGAAGTGTTTATGATATGACATGTTTATGATACGATATATTGTGATGTGATAGGTTATGTTTAGATTGTTTTGTGACCATTGAGGTCATTATTGTATGAATTGCACGTTATGAAATGACATGTTAAAAGCATAGCGCATTATGTTATGTTTTCTAAATTGTATGTATACAACATGTTATAAATGACATGATATCACGATAAATGAAAAAATATAACCCGTTAGAATTATGCATGATATGAGAATTGAAAAATGAGAAAAGATATGAATGTAAAACTGGGTTATATTTAATAAGGTTGAAAATGGAAAATTATTGGGCATTATGTGTGCTGATGCATTGGGGGATACCCCTATTTCATCACGATGGGTATGGGTACGATCAGTATATTTTACAAAATCCTACCGGAAGGGGTATGATCCTTATGTTTTACATAATGCTTCCGGCAGGGTACGATCATTATGTTTTAGGCTAACACTTGATTTTAAGTAATCCGTTAAGACTAGAGTCTCCAAGTTTTGGTTGGTCATGGTTTGTTCCATTGGCCATGTTATTTGTGGGATTTACTGTTGCTTTCTTGTCTAATACAACTTTTTCAATTATGCTATCTGGGTGGAACCTATGGTCTATGTGCTAAGACATTTGAGGGTTTGCTGAGTTTCTAGCTATTGACATGGACTCAAAAGTTCATAAAATTAATTTATATTAAATGAAATCATTGTTGAAAGAGCATAAACAAAATAATATCAACTTTAAACCAACGAAATAATATCTAACCTAAGTGCTACAACTTTAAGAAGAATACAATTACCCTAGCTTCGATTCCATGACCTTCAACAACAACGTCGTCATCTTTACAAGGGTACCTTACCTTTTCCCGAAAAATAAGAGTAGAACATGATTTGAGTATTTTACGATATATTCACTCAGTAAACTCACTATTGGGATTACGAAATGCAATTATATGTAATCATGATTGAGACCTATACTTTAATTATCATCATGGCCTTGGTCTCACTTTTAAGTTCGGGCTGAAATTGGATGTGAAGTACTGCTCTACATACGACCCTTGCATGCGTGCACGGACTCCAAAGTGAGTTCGTATACGTATCATTTGACCTAGCCTTCAATTAGTGTACCCTCACGCCACAAAAAAAAACTTGAGATAAATCATGGCATATACGTATGATGCAGGTCATAACTCTGTTCTTTCATCAGATAGCTTTCATGAATAACATACTTTATTCAACCGTATTTCATAATCCTGACATAAACATGTTAACATGGTGTGTGTAGCATAACATAGAGAAATATTATGTATCACAAAATGGGAGTGCAACAACCCAAAGTAAGGATAAAACTAACCCAAGGAAACCAATAAAACTAACCCAAGGAAACCAAGAGAATGAATTAATGCATTTAAGCAAGAACAGCGTCTTAAGGAAGTAATTTCTATACCCTATGAATTAATTTAAGGATTTAAGGCATTTGAAAAAGGATGGGAAAAGAAGAGGCAAACAAAAATAGGCCAAATGAAATTCTTTTTTCCAATTTATAAGGAACTTTCCCCATTTTTAATTCATTATCTAGAATGAATTTTAATATGCTCAAGAAAGGAAAATGACCGCTGATGAAAAAGTTTTAGAAAATTTTTATTTATTTATTTATCTTTTTAAAAAATAAAAATAAAATATTAAGAAAATGACACATTACTAAAATAACCCTTAAAATATGGATAATTATTAAAATTCCAGTCTTTCCAAAATAAGAACTTCCACAGTGACCTTCTACACACAAACTATTGAATCTAAAACAAGTATTGGATCCTAAAAATTTGGACAAAGTCTAGAATGTTCCAGATCACCACATTGGAAGTCTCGATTCAAATTGGAAGTCAATAGCTCGCTGATGATCGAAGAGGATGTTTCTTATGGATTATCTAGAAAATTAATCTATAAATCACGACAATGATGGAGGTTTCAGCATCGGTGTAAGTTTTCCCTATGAAGTCTGAAGTTGAGGCAATAGTATGAAACAAGAATCAAGTTGAATCGATCTCTCAATCACAAGCAATAAGCGTTTAGATTTTGAGTCTCCTACTCTCAGATTTCTTCCAAATTCGAGAGAAATTCTCCCTTACTCCCCTTTAAACTTGTTCCTACAGCTTCTAAACGAGATTACAATCAAGATTTATGAAGGAATCGAGGATTGAAAATGCCTAAAAACCATTCCCCCAATCCAATCCGCCATTGAAGAACTTCAAAGTAAGCTTAAAAATTAAATCGAGCCTACACAAAAGTTCGTCGACCAAGAAAAATTCTAACAAGTTTCTGCACCTCTAAGAAGTATTTTCATAGAAGATCGTGAAGAAAAATAACCTCAGGAAATGAGAGCATTATCGACATGTTTGGTAACGAGTTCTTCTTATTGTTTATAATAAAAATATAACCATGTGTTGATACTGGTTTTTTTTAATTAAAAAATATACTTTTGAAACTCACATGGGTATTATGGAAATGCCACTTGATTGTTAAGAGATGAGGATACTATCTCATGTAGACCATTAGAATAGTCCATGGGTTTTAAGCAACATGGTGACTTCCCTAACCCAAGAGGAGCTCAAAGTTAGCACTTTATTAAGCAATTGGGTTACTATCTATTGATAAACTTTAGAATGAGCCCTTATACAACCTCGTTACTATCTTATGATTAATAAGTAATTTGGATGCTTCCCTAAATTAGAATGAGCTCATGGTGAGACCTTTTCTTTTAAGTAATTAGGAGACCACTTTAATAACATGTATTAAGTAAGCTTATCACACACCAAAACAATGCCAAGGCACAAAGATTACTCTAAATTACTCTAAATTATAATCCACCCAAAATTTTAAACATGAAACTTCATTTTTCTTCAATGTGGTATGAATTGAAATATCTTTTGATAATTTCAACAATATTTTTTTCACATCTTCATTGAAGTATATTGTATGATTGATGTCTCTTAGTTCATATCAAGCAGCCTCTACTGCTGTGAAGTGCTGTGAAACTAGAGAAGAAGAAGAAACCTCTAATCTAGCAGTTGTTGATAACAGTAAGAAAAGAAGACCCAGAAGCATAGATTAGGGCAAAGAGGTGGACGTGAGAGCTCAAAGGAAGGGAACTTCCATTGAAAAACAGCAACAAAGCGAGATAACTCTCTATTTCCTTATTCTCTTTTCTTATTCTATCAATTTTACATGATTGAGATGTGGGTTCCTCTGTTTAATTCAATTTGTATGGAGAGCTAAACTTTATAGGGGAGGCGAGAGAGTTTTATATAGTTTAAGTATGTTGACGAAATGATTTTAGTTTATTAAACAGTTATTGTTAATGATTTACATGTGTGTTTAATTAGCTACTTTACCTACATCGTTGTTCTCTTCTTCTAGAGAAGAGGGAGCAATGAAATTCTCCTTAATACTCTAGTTCCATTGCAAGGAGACTTGAAGGTAATATAAGGGTTAGTAATAATTCTTCTCCTAGAGCCTTGTTAATAGAAATAAAAAACGATTATGGAAATAATCATCATGTAGGACCCTCGGAAGTGGGCTTGGGAATCTATTAAAAGGAACTAAAATCTACCAAAAACTCAACAACTTATCTATTTAATCTCTCTTAGCCAAACCTTCCTCATTATAGTTGATTTTCTCATCATTTTCTGTTTTTCGACAGCAGTGACACTCTGCTTTAGTTTTGTTTAATTAGTCAAAATCAACAACACCAATTTGAATGTTACCCAAAAACATACTTAATTTTCAACGATAAAATTAACCAAAAAGATAAGTTCTGTGGAATTGATAATTTATTTATTACTTGCTACTTGTGATAGTGTATACTTACACATCATTTTATTATATACATCCATAAGCGGTCAGTCCACTAAGCCCTCTAATAGTTGACTCAGAATCTTTTGTAAGCTAGGGTGCTCTCATTGGAATTTAATAATCCTTACCGTATTGTGGGTTTTACTATGACTCGAGCCATCTGTGATATGATTCCCTCAACTACTACAACTATGTTAGCTCGCTCGAAATGTCTTTGTACTTGTGCTACCCTAGTAATGAGGGTTGACAAGTACATAATTTTTTGAATTAGTGCCTCAACGACCATGTTTGCTTTTCAAGGGTAGTACTGGATGTCTATGTCGTAATTCTTCACACGTTCTAACCATTTCTAGGTGAAGAAATACTTTAAACTGTTGTCGTTGGTATAGATTTGAGTATTATCTCCATACAAGTAGTGTCGCCAATTTTTTTATGCGAACAATACCGCGGCAAACTCTAGATCCTGTTGGGACAATTCTTCTCATATTCTTTTAACTGATAGGATGCATATGTAACAACCTTGTAATGTTGCATCAACACACATCCTAATACCTTTTTGGAAGCATCACTATAAACCATGTACCCTTCTGAACTCTCTGATACCACACTAGAGTTGTTACCAACCTTTGATTTAGGTTTTGGAAGCTTGCCTCACACATGTCATTCTATATTAATTGTACGTTCTCCCTTGTCAATTGTGTAAGTGGTGAGGCTATTCTAGCAAAGTCATGCACAAATCTTCGATAGTACCCGACTAACTCAAGAAAACTTCGGATCTCTGTAATCGTAGTTGGGCATTCCCACTTAGTAACCACTTCAATCTTGGTAGGATCTACGAACATTCCGTCCTTTGACAACACATGTCCAATGAATGAGACTTTTCGTAGCAAAAATTTTCACTTGAGAACTTTGCGTACAACTTTTTCTCTCTCAAGGTGGTTAGAACTTTTCGAAGGTGTTCTTGGTGTGTTTTTTTAGTATACTAGGATGTCCTCTTTGAACACGACAATAAACGTTCGGTTCATTAACTCCATGAGCATAGTTAGGGTGTTTGTGAGGCCAAACGACATCACTACTAACTCATAGTAACCTTACTTTGTCCTAAATTCTATCTTTGGTACATCCCACTCTTTATTCATAATTTGATGGTATCCTAACTGAAGGTCTATCTTAGAAAATACTGTTTCTTCCCTGAGTTGGTCAAATAGATCTTCAATATGTGGAAGTTGATACTTATTCTTTATCATCCTCTTATTCAGTTCTATGTAATAGATCTTGGTGTGTTTTTCGGATGTGTTCTTGGTTTGTTATTCTTTATCATCCTCTTATTCTTTTCCGCAGGTGTTCTTGGTGTGTTTTTTAGTATACTAGGATGTTGTCTTTGAACACGTTAATAAACGTTCAGTTCATTAACTCCATGAGCATAGTTAGGGTGGTTGTGAGGCCAAATGACATCACTACAAACTCATAGTTACCTTACTTTGTCCACAATTCTATCTTTGGTAAATCCCTCTCTTTAATCGTAATTTGATGGTATCCTGATTGAAGGTCTATCTTAGAAAATACTGTTTCTTCCCTGAGTTGGTCAAATAGATCTTCAATATGAGGAAGTTGATACTTATTCTTTATCGTCCTCTTATTCAGTTCTATGTAATCGATGCATAGCGCATCAAGCCATCAATCTTCTTGACAAACAACATCGCGCACCCCAAGGCGATATGCTAAGACAGATGAAGCTCTTGTCCAGTAGGTCTTGTAGTTGGGCCTTGAGCTCTTTCAACTCTGTTGGATCCATGAGGTAAGAAGCTTTGGAAATAGGCGCAGTTCCCAGCTCGACATCTATAAAAAAATCTACAGCTCGAGAAGGGGGTATTTATTGGATTTTATGTTCTAAAACTCATAGTTTGTAAACAAAAACATATTCGGTTTTCAATAAAGTTATTGTTGATGTTTATTCAGTAAAGATTGTTATTGAATAAAGTGAATGTTACGATCATTAATCTAAATCCAATAAAATAAGAACACTCTGGCTATAGTATGATTACTTGAACTATATGTAGAGACATAAGAGTGGATCAAGTTAAAATATATAGTCAAAATGATCTAGAGTACAGGGATAAGGTTGAGTGCCTTATTCTAGGGACACTATGGATGCGACCCACTTTTGTACATGATCACTAAATTGTACACGTGGAGACATGTGAGTGGGGGCGTCCTATGCAATGAGTATTGCATAAGATCGGACCATGAAGAAAACCACTCTCACTTTATAATGTCGTTTACTATTGAGACTGATTTTTTCATTCAATGACCTAGGTAACTCGATCTTAATCTTGAACTAACTATGAACTCCTGTTTATTCGGAATTATCCTTAGATTTTCATGGGTGAGAGTGGCCCGAGTTTGCCGACTCGATAAGCCTCTCATTTCAGAGGTATGACTGGGTGAATAGTGGGGGACATAGAGTGTAAGATGGAATTCACTCCTACACACTTTTAGAGATAGTAGAGAGGTTGTTCCCTTAAGTACTGACTCCAAGTCTTGAACAAGGGGCCCCACCCTCTCATTGGCCCGAGAGGGATTCGGTTTGGTGGTTGGACCACAAACTAATTGTTCATTAGAGGATCAGTGGGACTCAAGGAAAGAGAAGTAACTTTAGGGGTAAAACGGTAAATTGACCCAGCTCTAGTTACGAACAACCTGTGAAGGATCGACTTACTAATCTTGGTTATATCAAATGGACAGAAATATATCTATAGTGAGGGGAGTGCAACTACTAGGCTATAGTGGAGTGTCCTAGTAGTTAACGAATGTTGGTTAACAAGGTTAATGAGTTTAGCCAGGTAATCTCAGATCGTTGGAGCCCATGATCTGTAGGTCCATTAGGTTCCCCTACTAGCTCATATCGGTCTAAACCTTAGAACAGTGTGACGGGTGAGTTCGAAGTGTTCGAAATCAAATTAGGGAATATACGCTAAACATATACGATATATTTAACCGCATTTTGTTTTGATTATGAATTAAACAAAAAGAGAGAATTGGAGATATTTAAATAATATTTAAATAAGATTTTAGTATTTTAATTATAAATAGGGATTCATAATCCATGTGCCCGAATTGATTGGGATTGACATTTCATTTAATGTTAAATATTAATTAAATTGTTTAAGTAATCGTTTAATATTATTTTGATTTGAAATTAATTATTTAAATTACTTCTTGAATTAAAATAAAGAAAGTCAAAATGTTGTTGTTGATAATAAGGATGGACTTTGAGCAACCCTTTGTGTTGTTGATAATATTTTAGAAAACTTTATTTAATATTTTAATTTCATAATTTCTCGTAGTGGGCAAAAGGTGGAACAAAAGTTCTTCTAAACTCCTTTTCGAGAGCATTGGAGAGTTAGAATCCAAAAGTTCGTCTTTTCTCGAGCCCATCTTAGCATCTGGATAAAACTTCGACCCAGTAAAGGTTTTGAGGTTCACAAACTCGAAGTTCATCTTTTCTAGAGTTCGTCTTGAAGTTTGTGTCAAAGTTCATCTAAACTTAGATTCGTCGGAGCTTTGGAGGGCTAGAGACCCATAATTCGCTGCCTTTTGAGTTCGCCAAAACCTTGACCTTGTAAGTCTTCTGAGGGTTTTCAAATAAAAAGTTCGTCTTTTCCAGAGTTCACCTCAACATTTTGGTCAAAGTTCGTTGACACATGGGTTTGTTAGTGAAATGAATCCAACCACGGATTATTTTCATATACACGAATGAACAATTACAAGAAACAAGACAAAGAGGATTCAATAGACCTTTATATTACTTCTTTAAAGGCTTGGCAATGTACAGGAAGATACAAAGATGTTTTAGTACAAATATATTTATAATATTAGTATACAAAGTCAAGAAGAGAATATAATGATAATAAATACCACTTGACTTTAGAAAGTGCTTCGAAGAATTCTTGTCTTTCCTAGTTGAACTTCCATTTAAGACTGTTTATGTCATAGGTCTTATTTTCTTCTTTTTTTTATTTAATAGCTTTTAATTTAAAGTCCTTGGTAACGAACTACCATTATGTTTGGTTAATCATTTTTTACTATTTAAAGGCATGTAATGTTTAAATTTAATAATCAATTTTTAATTAGAAAAGCCTTATGTTTCTTGGAACCTTTACGTGTTATCTTTCTAATTTTGATGTGAGTTAGGATCTGAGAGATCATAGATTCAAAGTTAGATGTAATAGTTATTCATCTATCTAAATAACTCGTGGTTGGAATCATTCCTTAAGTTAGCTTTATTTGTGAAAGTTTGTAGGATCGGACCTTTAACTTTCCAAATTCAGCATTGTTGGCGCTCGTAAGCAAAAAATTCATTTTTCCAGAGTCTGGTGTTTGGACCAAAGTTCTTCCAAACTCTTACAAACTAGAGCTTCAGAGAGTTAGAAACCCAAAGTTCGTCCATCTCTCCCAGTGTCTCGACGTTTGGTCCAAAGTTCAAACAAAATACGATCCGTTAGGCTTAGAATCTTGAATTTCGTGGTTTGAAGAAACCATTTCGTCTGGATTTTGACCTGTTAGAGCTTTAGAGAGTTTAAAACTCAAAGTTTATCCTTTCCCACCTGAGTTAATAAGCTTGACTTAGCAAAACAAATAGCAATTTTAGGATAATTATCGAGTAATTTTTTATTTGAATAAGTTTAGATTTGTTATTAAGCCGTTATTAACAACGTAGGAAGAAGTTTCGGAGATCGATTGTACAATCTCTTACAAACTAGAGCTTCAGAGAGTTAGAAACCCAAAGTTCGTCCATCTCTCATAGTGTCTCGACGTTTGGTCCAAAGTTCAAACAAAATACGATCCGTTAGGTTTAGAATCTTGAATTTCGTGGTTTGAAGAAACCATTTTGTCTGGATTTTGACTTGTTAGAGCTTTAGAGAGTTTGAAACTCAAAGTTTATCCTTTCCCACTTGAGTTAATAAGCTTGACTTAGCAAAAACAAATAGCAATTTTAGGATAATTATTGAGTAATTTTTTATTTGAATAAGTTTAGATTTGTTATTAAGCCGTTATTAACAACCTAGAAGGTAGTTTAGGAGATCGATTGTACAATCTCCACCATAGGTTGGCACACCCCTGGCTCCTTTCCTTGTCCGGCTAGCAAGCTCTGGTAGCTCTCTATGTCAGATACCTGTTAGAAACGGTAGCCTCACGGCAGCATTACGTAAAACATAATGAAAGTTATCCTGCCTTGTGGTGTACGCGCCCATACTATCGGGAAGGAATATGGGTATCCCCGAATGCATGAGCGCACATTAATGCATGAGTTCCCAATATTTTTTCATTTTCAACATTATTAAATATAACTCCCGCTATCATTTCATTGATATCATACCATTTCTCATATCAGTTATCACATCGTTCATGCTTATATCGGGATTATATTTCATGTTATTTATCGTTCTTCATGTAATTCAAATCATTCTATACATGCAGTTCACAAGACATAGCGTAACATTTTCATGCTTTCAACATAACGTTTCATAACGCACAAACTAGCTAAATCTAATTATGCATAAAAATTTACTCCTAATGATTTAAACTATCTATGCCTAATTACGCATAAATGATTTAAATTGGATTCCAAAAATTTAACTTAAGTCTAATTATGCATAAAAACTTACTCCTCATAATTTAAACTAAGTCTAATTATGCATAAAAACGTACTCCCAATAATTTAAACTAAGTCCAATACTGCATAGAAACTTAGTCCCAATAATTTAAACTAAGCCCAATGCGGCATACAAACTGACTCCTAATAATTTAAACGAGGCCTCATCATGCTTAAATAATTTAAACTCGATTCAAAAAATTTAACTAGCCAGAAGGTAGTCATACATACTAACTTTGAACGCTTTCTAAAAATTGAAACTAGGAGGAAAGAGTCCGAGCAAATCAATAAAAATTTTGGCCTTGAGACGTCAGAAAGTGTACTCTCTGACTGGCTCGAACAGTTTATTTAGGATGATAAAATGAAGTGGGAGACCTCCCTTTTTTATAATTGAGGCCAACCTGCCACTTCTAAGCTTTAGCGACGTGACACAAAGTTTCGCTTCTTTTATTTTTTTTTTATTTTTTTTTTTTTCGTTCATACATCATACACGTCAAGATAAAACTTTCGTCCTCGAAAGTGTCTTAATATTGAAATTACTCGGGTACTTCTCCTTGATCTCTTCCCTCTATTTCCACGTAGTTTCTTTCGTTTCATAGTCTTTTAAAGATAGTTTTCCTTGTACATGTTTTTTTTTTTTTTTGCTTTCTTTATGAGCATCACAAATAATCTTTAATGATATTTTTTTACTAAAAAATGTTGTGCCACTGTTGGTTTCATATTAGAAAGTTGCAATAGACCATTGTTTTTTTTTTTTTTTTTTTTAGGAAAATTGACATGAATTCCTTGCATATATCGGTTTTATGATATTAACCTTTCCATTGCCAATTATTATACATATTTTCTTTTGGTAGTAATTTGTTACCCTTAAAATGTTAAAACCTAAAATATTACCTAATTTTGAAAGAGTTGTGCTTTGAAATTAGTTGGGTTTCGGTGAATTTGTTTATTGTTGGAGTTGAACAAAATCTAAATCCAGAAAAATAAATGTCAAACCAATGGAAAAAGAAGTATCATTCACGGCTCACGAACCAACATATCCACAAAGCTGCCGCATGCACAGATATCATGTGCGGCTACATATGTGCAGAGGCGGTCGCATGCGCAAAGTTGGTATGAATCTCGATTTGGGTCAGACGCATAGGGTGCATGTTACGATTTGAGTTGGACACAGGCAATCGAGTCTGAAATTCATAACTTGTGTCTCCACTAGATGGCTGACGCTATACCTTTCTCTTTTCGCAAACCATTATCCAAAAGTATGACGCATGTTTGTGGTCAATGCCTTCCAATCATTTGTTTTGAGATTACAATTAGTTTTTTTATTTTTTCTAATTTCTTTGAAGTGTCATATTCTTTCCTAGAAAATTTTAAGAAATTAAAATGGTACCATTCTAATTATTAAAGAAAGATGCAATTATGCTAAAGTTTGTAAAAAAAAAACATTTTTTTAAGGTAATTAGGAATATGCAAAAACTAAAACTTCCAGCTCCTTTGATATGAACCAAGAGACATCAATCATAGAATCTGCTTCAATGAAGATGTGAAGAAAATATTGTTGAAATTATAAAAGATATTTCAATTCATGCCACGTTGAAGAAAAATGAAGTTTCATGTTATAAATTTTGGGTGGATTATAATTTAGAGTAATTTAGAGTTATTGTATTTCATTAATGTATTTTAAGACTTTTATTTACTTTAGGTTACAAGTACATAATTGTTAATTATAACTCTTAAGCATGAATGTTAAACTCTTGGAATGCCTTTAATAGTTTTAGTTTCATTTTGAGGCTATATAGAGCCATGTATGTTGTATTTGTAAGTAGATCTGGAATACATATAAAATGAGTATTTGTGCTTTCTTTTGTCAATGGCTAAGTTTATTTGCAATTCTATGTAGTTTAGGTTGCATGTAGAATCATTCAAGCTCGACATGATCAATCTTGCTTGTGGAGTGATTCGAATCTCAAACAAATGTTCTTGCAAGATATTTGATCAACAAGAATCATTCAAGCTAGACATGATCGATCTTGCTTGTGGAGTGATTCGAATTTCAAACAATGTTCTTGCCTTGAGATATTCGATCAACAAGGTAATCCGAATCTTACTCCCAATCATCATAACATCTCTAGACCCAGCATTTTTCGATTACCTACTTCCTCTCAAAATGTTGGGGTCTCACACATAGCGCCCATATAATGCCACAAATTGTGTCATCTGAATGGCCACCTGATAATTAATAAGTGAACTCTAAGGGCACAAGTGAGTATCCTAACTGCTAGTAAAATCAATTCTCATGCACATAACGTAAAACGTATTATTCAATTTCAGCTATATTCTCAATGCCTCCGAGAGGCTCTTCCAAATTCAAGAAGTAAATTGAACATCCCTATTTGACACAACGGAGACTAGTACGCCATGTAATCATACGACTTCCTTTAGATATATCTATGCCAACCTACAAACTGAATAGGTTGGCGTTCCATATATGAAATGTGTCGATTTGGTCAACCGTATACCATGCCCCATAATGCCGTAAATCCTTTTCTTGTTTCAGGTAATTTGGTAACGAAGTTCATGGGTACATTTTTCCATTTTCATTGAGGCACGTTTAGAAGTAGTAGCAATCCAGGAGGCTTCTGCCTTAATGCGTAGACTTATTGAAACGTTAGGCACTTACTCATGTATTTTGCAATATTTACTCATGTATTTTGTAATATTTTATTCATCCCAGGCAACCATTAGCACGTCTTCGAATCCTGATACAACTTTGTAGCTCCAATCCAGGAGGCTTTTGCCTTAATGCCTAGACTTATTGAAACGTTAGGCACTTACTCATGTATTTTGTAATATTTTATTCATCCAAGGCAACCATTAGCATGTCTTCGAATCCTGATACATCTTTGTAGCTCCGGGATGATTCTTATATGTTTTCTCATGGGCTTCATATTGAATTTCCCTTTTGATCTCATTGTCATTAGGGACGCACATACGGTTTTGCCACCCCAAGTCTCTGCTCATTCAGACTCTTGTGGACGGATAACCTTAGAAATAAAGGATCTTCTCTCTAAGCTATATCGACTTTCTGCTTTAGAGTCGAATGAATTATCATCTAAGCTAGTTGGGTCATCCTTGCCTGACCTTAACCTCTATTTAAGCTAATTTAAAACGTACTAGATTCTCGTCTGTCTTATAAGCACTACTGATGAATGAGTCATTTCACAACTCAGAGCTTTCGTGAATGCCAAGGAGGCATAATATCTATGTTATAATCCTTCACCAACTCAAACCATCTTCGTTGCTACATATTTAACGCCTTTTGCATAAATAGATGCTTTAGACTCGTATGATCTATATATACTTGTATGTTTTCACAATACCTCCATATCTTTAGAGAAAACACTGGATAATTACGTTCATAGTCCTTTAATTGTCGCGATGCAAAGACAATGACTCTTTCATTCTACACGAGTACACAATTCAAACCTCTCTTGGAAAAGTATTCAGTAAATGATTCCCCTATTGGAGTTAAAAAAGTAACTTCTCTTGGAAATTCTCACCTAAGACCAAGTATGAATGATTCAAGCCCGTGTGTGTAAGCCTGAGTCAAAGGCTTTCCAATTCAATAAACAAGTTGGTTTGGTAGGAAAATGAAAGGGGTAGGACTGTAATTTCATTCAACTCATATAAAAAGAGAAGCGATGAATGAAAAGAACCAAGCAGACCCTTGTTGATGATGAAGAGAGGTTCTCCATTTCAAGGTTTCTAAGTTTCCATGTTAACACGAAATCATCACTGTCTGAAGATACCCACCTAGATGGCTCACATCGCCTCCCACGGAGGTCGACCCGCCCGTTGACAAATCGGTACGCTTTCTTCTTTCAAAGGGGGCACTAGAAATTTTTTTAACGAGTCAAATCCTTAACTTCTAATGTTTTATATAATATGTTTCTTAAATTTTTTTATTTTGTAGGGGCAAGAAGAAAGTGTGTTGGCCAAACGTACTCCTCCACCGCCGCCGCCGAGCAACGGCAACAGTGGTTAGACAAACTGATCACCGATGGGCGGCATTTTGCGATTTATAGCCACTTATAACGTGGGTGAATTAGTGTAAAACCATTTGGATATAGAAGTCAAAATTCATGTAATTTAAATAAAAATAACAAAAATAAGGTAGAGAAATTTGAATTGTTGGCATTGATGGGTGCAAATATGCACCTATTTTAGAATGAACAGTGTGGCTTTTCTGCTCCCTCTTCTCTTTCTTCATGTCTTTTTACACAACATGAATGTGACACTTCTAAGTTGTGTTTCGAAAGTATATTACAGAGACCGTTTTGTAATACTCGATAAGTTAATTCAAGTAAGTTTAAGATTTCCGAGTAAGATTTAAGGAAATCAAGAAATGGATTAAGAGACCTAAAAAAAGTTACAAGAGCTCGAGGAAGAAAATTTCAATGCCCTAACAAGATACATAAACATCTAAGGCCTTTGGATAAGGTTTAGAAACGAAAAAGTAAGCAAAAAAACAAAAAAAAAAAAAGATACAAGGGGCATTTTTTCAAATTTTAAGTAACTTATTGGATTTGTAATTTCTTATGGAGAATGAATTCAAGATGATCCAGACGAAAAAAAATTACCAAAAAAAGGGTGAATTTTAGATAATTTATGGATTTTGTTGAAAAATAAAATAAAATATTAAAAAAAAGTTAAATTTGCCAAAATATCCTTGAAGTTCGAGATAATTACAAACTGAAAATATCGGCAACATATTTGGTTAGCCTCAGAAAATTGATTGCATCACCAAATACAACCATTTGATCGAGCAAAAAATTCATTATGTTCAAGAAAACACGAAGTTATTCCATTCAATGGTCAGAATACAAAACCAATATCGGCAACATCCTCGTCCGATAAGATCACTCAAGACTCCATCTATAAATATGAAGATTTTGGGACAAGAATGGAGCAATGGGACAAGAAATAAATGATGACCTTCCCTTCCTTTTGAAATTCACCTCCTTTTGAAATGTTTCACTCACAAAGATGTTAGAAGGAAATTAGAAGGAATAGGAAGCAAATTCTTCACCTTCTTTCCTTCCCCTCCTTTTGAAATGTTTTGATCAAATCTACATGCTTCACTCACAAAAATATTAGAAGGAAATTAGAAGGAATAGGAAGCAAATTCATCACCTTCTTTCCTTCACCTCCTTTTTAAATGTTTCACTCACAAAGATATTACAAGGAAATTAGAAGGAATATGAAGCAAATTCATCACCCTCTTTCTATCCTTCCCCTCCTTTTGAAATGTTTGGATCAAATTTGTATGCTTCCCTCACAAAAATATTAGAAGGAATAAGTAGCAAATGAGGTGTATTAGATCCGTAAACTATTTCTTAAAGAATAAGTCACCAGCATGCTTTTCATAATCCATTTTGACTCATTTTAATAAATATATCTCCCACAACAAAATACAATCTTTACCCTTTTTAGTGTGTAGTAAACCAAGAACAAATTTTATAGTATTAGTCCAAGGTTTGTTAGGTACATTCAAAGGAGTATAAAATCCATTTGGTTATGATCTAGATTTAGTTTTTTTTGCGTTTAAAACATTTGCTACAAAACTTTTGGACATCGTGCTTCATCTTCAGCCAAAAGAAGTGTCTATGCAACATCTTATAAACTTTATTAATCTTGAGATGTCCTATTAAGGCACCACCATATGCTTCTCTCAAAAACAAATATTTTATAGAGCAATTAGGAATACAAAGTATACTTTTCTTAATTAAAAATTTATGAAACACATAATAATCATCCGTTTTTTTTTTGCAAGACAAGATGCATAAATAGTTCTGAAGTCCTGGTCATCTCATATATCTTTTTCCTCCCGCTAAGTATTTTAGACGGTTGGGTATACTTATTACTTAGGTATATTCCGGCTAATTAAATATAAAAGTCTAGGTGATTTTTCTAAAACTTATATCACTTAAGCATGCTCATAAAACTGGGCTAACTAAGCTCAAG
>NW_019268575.1:97195-103105 GCF_002738365.1 Cucurbita moschata
TTCCATGTACCATGA
The DNA here is from genome assembly GCF_002738365.1 of Cucurbita moschata. NCBI lineage: Eukaryota > Viridiplantae > Streptophyta > Magnoliopsida > Cucurbitales > Cucurbitaceae > Cucurbita > Cucurbita moschata. Next base: position 97,211 of record NW_019268575.1, read on the forward strand.
TCACTCTATTTATAGAGTCATGTTTGCATGTTCATGCAAATTTGAGATCACCAAATTTTGACACTCAAAATTTCACTAAAATGTTTGGGATTACGAGGGAAGCATGCAAGTTTGAGTTCACCAAATTTTGACACTCAAGATTCGACTAAGATTTGTGGGGTTTATTTGGCAAGCATGCAAGTTTGGTTAAACCAAATTTTGACACCTCAAAATTCCACTAACTCAAACATTGATTTTTTCATTAAATGAAGTCAACATTTTGACTTTCTTCATTTTAATTCAACAATTAATTTTAAATTAAAGTAATATTAAAGGATTAATTCAACTATTTAATTAATATTTAATATTAATTCAAATGCCAATCCCAATCAATTCCGACGCATATTTGATTAAGATATTTAAATTTTATTTAAATATCTCAGATTCTCTCTTTTTGTTTAATTCGTAAATAAAAGAAAAATGCGGTTAAATATATCGTATATATGTAGCGCATATTCCCTAATTTGAATTTGAACACTTCGAACTCACTCGTCACACTGTTCTATGGTTTAGTCCGATATGAGCTAGCAGAGGGACCTAATGGACCTATAGATCATGGGCTCCAACGATCCAAGATTAACCAGTTAAACTCATTAACCTTGTTAACCAACATTTGTTAACTACTAGGACACTCCACCATAGCCTAGTAGTTGCACTCCCCTCACTATAGATATATTTCTGTCCATTTGATATAACCATGATTAGTAAGTCGATCCTTTACAGGTTGTTCGTAACTAGAGCTGGGTCAATTTACCGTTTTACCCCTAAAGTTACTTCTTTCCTTATGTCTCACTGATCCTCTAATGAACAATTGGTTTGTGGTTCAACCAGTAAACCGAATCCCTCTCAGGCCAATGAGAGGGTGGGGCCCCGTATTCAAGACCTAGAGTCAGGGCTTAAGGGAACTACCTCTCTTCTATCCCTAAAAGTGGGTAGGAGTGAATTCCATCTTCCACCCCACGTCCCCAGCCATTCACCCAGTCTTACCCCTGAAATGGGAGGCCTGTTGAGTCGGCAAACTAGAGCCACTCTGATAAGATAAGGAATCACTACAAGGGGAAGAAGATTCGGATTACCTTGTCGATCGAATATCTCAAGGCAAGAACACTTGATTGAGATTCGAATCACTCCACAAGCAAGATCGATCATGTCTAGCTTGAATGATTCTTGTTGATCAAATATCTCAAACACTTGTTTGAGATTCGAATCACTCCACAAGCAAGATTGATCATGTCAAGCTTGAATGATTCTACATGCAACCTAAACTACATAGAGTTGCAAAGAAACTTAGCCATTGGCTAAAGAAAAGCACAAATGCTTCTTTACTATATTTTCCAAGTCTTCCTTACAAATATAACATACAAGGCTTTATATAGCCTCAAAATGAAAAAGACATTACAAAAGTTGTAACATTCACACTTTATGGCCATAATTAGCCATTATGTAAATGTAACCGAAATTAAATAAAATGTCTTAAAATACAATAACTCTAAATTATAACCCACCCAAAATTTACAACAATCAAACTTTATTCTTCATCAATGTAGCATGAATTGAAACATCTTTTGATAATTTTGACAACCTTTTCTTCACATCTTCATTGAAGCATATTGTATGATTGATGTCTCTTGGTTCATATCACACTCTCACCCATGCAAATCTAAGGATAATTCCGAATAAACAGGAGTTCATTGTTAGCTCAGGATTAAAATCGAGTTACCTAGGTTATCGAATGAAAAGAAAATCAGTCTCAACAGTAAACGGTATTATAAAGTGAGAGTGACTTTCTTCATGGTCCAATCTTATGCAATGCTCATTGCATAGGACGCCCCCACTCACACGTCTCCGCATGTGCAATTTAGTGATCACATTGTTTATATCATATACAGAAGTTGGCCGCATCCATAGTGTCCCCAGGATATGGTACTCAGCTTATCCCTGTACTATAGATCATTTTGACTATATACTTGAACTTGATCCACTCTTATGTCTCTACATATAGTTCAAGTAATCATTTTGACTATAGTCAGAGTGTTCTTAGTTTATTTTATTTAGATTAATAACTTTACAATTGTAAAGTTCATTTTATTCAATAACAATCTTCACTAAATAAACAACATTAATAACTTTATTGAAAATAGATATGTTTTTTGTTTACAAACTATGAGTTTTAGGACATAAAACCCAACAGGAAGTCCTCGGAAGGTTCAAGAGGGAGATGTCAAAGAACTTCAAGATGAGCGATCTCGGCGTGCTCAGCTACTACCTTGGCATCAAAGTGCAACAGAGTACTACCGACATCACCATCTGCCAAAGTGCGTACGCGAAGAAGCTGCTGGACACAACTGGGCTTGCGAACAGTAACCCTACAAGGACGCTAATGGAAGCCCAGCTCCAGCTAAGAAAGGCCGGCACTACGACGACAGTCGACGCCATCAATTACCGCAGCATTGACGGGAGCCTGCGCTATCTAGTAAACAAACGCCCTGACCTTGCTTACTCAGTTGGATATGTGAGTAGATTCATGGAAGTTCCTTGGGAGGAGCATCTTGTGGCTGTCAAGCGCATCCTGCGCTATGTGGCTAGGGTGTGAGATACCACGCAGGGAAAGGAAAGATGAAGCTTGAGTTGGTCGGCTACAGTGATAGTGACATGGCCGATAACGTTGATGATCGTCAGAGCACTAGTGGGATGATCGTAAGAGCACTAGTGGGATGATCTACTTCCTCTCAGGCGGCGCGATTTGTTGACAATCAACAAAACAAAAGGTAGTTGCTTTGTTTCCCTGCGAAGCAGAATACATCGCCGCTTCGACGGCGGCAACACAGGGGATCTGGCTTGCGCGGCTGATGGAAGAACTCATCGGAAGAGAAAGCGATCCACCAATGCTATACGTGGACAAAAAAGCTACGATCTCCCTGATCAAAAATCCCGTTCTGCACGACCGGAGCAAGCACATAGAAATCAGATTCCACTACATCCGAGAATGTGCAGATCGAGGGCTCATAAAGATTGATTTCATCCGAACAGAGGAACAGCTTGGAGACATTTTCACCAAGTCCCTGGCGTGGATAAAATTTGAAGAACTACGCCCAAAGATCGGAGTTAATATAATAAGGTAGATATACGATAGCTTTTAGGAGGAGATTGTTAAATAAAAGATCTGGTTTCCTAAGATTTAGTTGGTTGTTTTTTACTTTTGAAAATTTGAATTAACGCTCTCGGTTCAATGGAATAGCGTAATTTTTGCTGGCCATTTTGGACAACTTTGGGCGAAGTTTTTGCCCACTACTTTCCATTTTTAGGATTAAAGTTGTTATTTAAAGTATTAAACCGAATGGTAAATCTGTTATCAAGTCTTCAGCAAATCTCTCTCTCTCTCCTTTTACTTTCGGTTATTTTTTCTTCGAAGAAATTTTCCTTCGGCCGGTTTTTCTTCGTCAATGTTTTCCTCCCAATTGCCAATAGTCTACATCCTTTCTCTCTCTTCTATAATTTTGGGTCATTCACATTTTTCCTCTAATTTTGGGTCTTCTTTAAACATGAGGTGAGGGTCGCTTTCACATGACATACTAGAGTAAAGTTGTTACTACATACATGACGCGATTAATGTGTACCCCAAATATTCATCTAAAATATTTCATAAAAGGTGTCATGGCCTCTCACGTTCCTAATAGAGTCACTTACTTGAATAGGTTAAACAAGGGTTGTTAGTTTATCTTTGGAGCTAGTCTAATTTGGTTGTGGCTTAATGGGACATTTTGGGATTAATAAAACTTATAATATGTTGCATGAACGCTTCTTTTCACCGAAGATGAAGCACGATGTTCACAAGTTTTGTAGCCAAGAATAATTATTTAGGGATGATGCAAAGCATGTTGCTGGCTTATTATATAGAGAAATAGTAAGATTACATGGAAACCCAAGACTAATTGTTAGAGATAGGGACGTTAAACTTAAGTCACTTTTGGAATGTATTGTAGGGTAAAGTTGGTACCAAGTTGTTGTTTTAAACTACATGTCATCCTCTGACTGGTAGACTGATGGGCTATTATTTACAAGAATATTATGTCTTGGGACGAAAGTTTGTCATTTGTAGAGTTTGCATATAACAGAGCAATTCATAGTACCACTCATTGTTCTCCTTTCGAAGTTGTTTATGAATTTATTCCACTTACTCTTCTTGATTTGCTTTCCCTATTCCTTCTAATATTTGTTGTGAGTGAAGCAAACCACAAATAAGGCAAATTTGATCAAAGTACTGCACAAAGAGGTGAAGGGTTGCTTCTGTTGGGTTTTATGTCCTAAAACTCATAGTTTGTAAACAAAGATATATTCTATTTTCAATAAAGTTATTATTAATGTTTATTCAGTAAAAATTGTTATTGTATAAAGTGAACTTTACGATCATTAATCTAAATCCAATAAACTAAGAACACTCTGGCTATAGTATGATTACTTGAACTATATGTAGAGACATAAGAGTGGATCAAGTTCAAGTATATAGTCAAAATGATCTATAGTATAAGGATAAGGCTGAGTACCTTATTCTGGGGACACTATGGATGCGGCCCACTTTTGTATATGATATAAACAATGTGATCACTAAATTGTGCATGTGGAGACATGTGAGTGGGGGCGTCCTATTCAATGAGTATTGCATAAGATCGAACCATGAAGAAAACCACTCTCACTTTATAAAGTCGTTTACTGTTGAGACTGATTTTCTTTTCATTCGATAACCTAGGTAACTCGGTTTTAATCCTGAGCTAACCATGAACTCCTGTTTATTCGGAATTATCCTTAGATTTGCATGGGTGAGAGTGGCTCTAGTTCGCCGACTCAACAGGCCTCCCATTTCAGGGGTAAGACTGGGTGAATGGCTGGGGACGTGGGGTGCAAGACGGAATTCACTCCTACCCACTTTTAGGGATAGAAGAAAGGTAGTTCCCTTAAGCACTGACTCCAGGTCTTGAACAAGGGGCCCCACCCTCTCATTGGCCTGAGAGGGATTCGGTTTACTCGTTGGACCACAAACCAATTGTTCATTAGAGGATCAGTGAGACATAAGGAACAAGAAGTAACTTCCGGGGTAAAACGGTAAATTGACCCAGCTCTAGTTACGAACAACCTGTGAAGGATCGACTTACTAATCATGGTTATATCAGATGGACAGAAATATATCTATAGTGAGGGGAGTGCAACTACTAGGCTATAGTGGAGTGTCCTAGTAGTTAACGAATGTTGGTTAACCAGGTTAATGAGTTTAATCGGTTAATCTTGGATCGTTGGAGCCCATGATCTATAGGTCCATTAGGTCCCTCTGCTAGCTCATATCGGACTAAACCATAGAACAGTGTGACGAGTGAGTTCGAAGTGTTCGAATTCAAATTAGGGAATATGCGTTACATATATACGATATATATTTAACCGTAATTTTGTTTTATTTACGAATTAAACGAAAAGAGAGAATCTGAGATATTTAAATAAGATTTAAATATCTTAATCAATTATGTGTCGGAATTGATTGGGATTGGCATTTGAATTAATATTAAATATTAATTAAATAGTTTAATTAATCATTTAATGTTACTTTAATTTGAAATTCATTATTCAAATTAATTGTTGAATTAAAATGAAGAAAGTCAAAATGTTGACTTTCATCTAATGGAAAAATCCATGTTAGTGGAATTTTGAGGTGTCAAAATTTGGTTTAACCAAACTTACATGTTTGCCAAATAAACCCCACAAGTTTGAGTGGAATTTTGAGTGTCAAAATTTTGTTAACTCAAACATGCATGCTTGCCACATAATCCCAAACATTTGAGTGGAATTTTAAGTGTCAAAATTAGGTGA
>NW_019268575.1:103217-132850 GCF_002738365.1 Cucurbita moschata
ATGAAAAACCTTGAGAAAAACTTCTCACAAACACTCTCTTTCACATATACAAAATCCCTCCCAAGTTTAGTCACTCACCGGATTCCACAATCCCGTTCTAAGGCCGGAGGATAGTGGAGAAGACACTAGTGGTGGTTCGAAACCGGTTCGTGAGGCAAAAGGAGTTTGAACTACAAAAGGTTAGTATTTAAACTCATTAAGTTTTAATACTTATGAACATGCTAGTAATTTACAATAATTGATGTTCTAAAAGTGCCTAAGATCCAAATTGCTTCCGCATGTGTTATATTAACACCAACAGCTTCAAGAATTAACAAAGAACGGAAGGAAATTATTTTTTAACTTGGTGATTGGGTTTGGATACATTTTCGCAAAGAGCGATTCCCATATCATAGAAAGACCAAGTTACATCAAAGAGGGGATGACCCTTATCAAGTCCTTAAAATAATTAATAACAATGCCTATAAAATTGNAAAGTTAAGGTTAGGTTACATACTGGAATGCTATTGATAGGAGAGATTGATGAAAGAATACGGTTAGATTATGGGTAGAAAGGGATAGGTTTGTGATAGATTGATAGAACGATAACGTTACGATACGTTCCTGTGATGATATGACTAAGGTATGTTTGCGTAACGATATGACTGTGATAGGTATAAGAACGTTAAAGCTATGATAAGTTAGGGAACAATATGACCACGAAGTGTTTATGATATGACATGTTTATGATACGATATATTGTGATGTGATAGGTTATGTTTAGATTGTTTTGTGTGACCATTGAGGTAATTATTGTATAAATTGCACGTTATGAAATGACATGTTAAAAGCATAGAGCATTATGTTATGTTTTCTAAATTATATGTATATAGCATGTTATAAATGACATGATATCACGATAAATGAAAAAATATAACCCCGTTAGAATTATGCATGATATGAGAATTGAAAAATGAGAAAAGATATGATATGAATGTAAAACGGGGTTATATTAAATAATGTTGAAAATGGAAAATATTGGGCATTATGTGTGCTCATGTATTGGGGGATACCCCTATTTCATCACGATGGGTACGATCAGTATATTTTACAAAATCCTGCCGGAAGGGGTACGATCCTTATGTTTTACATAATGCTTCCGGTAGGGTACGATCATTATGTTTTAGGCTAACACTTGATTTTAAGTAATCCGTTAAGACTAGAGTCTCCAAGTTTTGGTTGATCGTGGTTTGTTCCATTGGCCATGTTATTTGTGGGATTTGCTGTTGCTCTCTTGTCTGATAAACTTTTTCAATTATGCTATCTGAGGTGGAACCTATGGTCCATGTGCCAAGACATTTGAGGGTTTGCTGAGTTTCTAGTTATTGACATGGAAGTACTGCTCTAAATACGACCCTTGCATGCGTGCATGGACTCCAAAGTGAGTTCATATACATATCATTTGACCTAGCCTTCAACTAGTTTACCCTTACACAACAAAAAAAACTTGACATAAATCATGACATATACGTATGATGCAAGTCATAACTCTGTTAACATGGTGTGTGTAGCCGAACATAGAGAAGTATTATGTATCAGAAAATGCGAGTGCAACAACCCAAAGTAAGGATAAAACTAAACCAAGGAAACCAATAAAACTAATCCAAGAAAACCAAGAGAATGAATTAATGCATTTAAGCAAGAACAACATCTTAAGGAAGTAATTTCTATACCAAAATTGACTCCTTCGCCCACTGTGGCGACTCTTCCGGCTTCAACATTGTCTTTGTCCCTTGCTCTAGGTTTCCCCTTCTACTTCTTGGGTTGACATATTCTCACCAGAGCCAAGACAGCATCGTCCGTAAGCGACGATCCCTCTTCATGGGTTAGACATATTCTTGCCGAAGCCAAGGTAGCATCGCCGCAGAGCGACGATCCCTCTGCAGTTTTCAAAGGCCAAGAAAGTGTTTCTCTACACCTCCTCTAAACTAGGTTATTGACCTCTTCACAAAAAGTGTTTCTCAACCTCTCTTTGAATTTTTCAGATCCAAGCTTCATGTTCGTTTAAATTAGACGCTTAGCTTGCGGTGGGGTGTTAAGGATATTTAGTAATAAATTATAGTTTACCATATATATTATATTTGATATTTTATTATAAGGCAAATATTTGATAGTTGCCTTCTTACCATAGGCATCTTTCCATTTATTTTTATTTCCATTTATTACTCTTTTCGTATTCTTGTAATTTATTTGATTATAAATAAGATAACTTTCACACCATTTAGGTATGGTGGATTAAGTAAACATTCTTAACCTCGTATCGAAAAATGTAATCAGATGCAACTATTCCTTGGATTGTATTTTCTTTTTTTGGTAGGGTTGGATGCGCAGTACTTATCTACACACAATTTATGCATGCATGCATGAATCCACTAGTAGGCTTGTATACTTACTCCTAAGTTTGACTACGAGCTAGCAGACACTCATATTGTCAGAAACCAACAGAAAGAAAGGAGTGCATATCATATAATTTAAGGATTTAAGGCATTTGAAAAAGGATTGGAAAAGAAGAGGCAAACAAAAATACACAAAAGAAGAGGCATTTTTAATTCATTATCTAGAATGAGTTTTAATATGCTCAAGAAAGGAAAATGAACGCTGATGAAAAAGTTTTAGAAAAAAATTATTTATTTATTGAAAAATAATAATAAAATATTAAGAAAATGACACATTATTAAAATAATCCTTAAAATATGGATAATTATGAAAATGCCCTTCTTTCCAAAATAAGAACTTCCACAGTGACCTTCTACACACAATCTATTGAATCTAAAACAAGTATTGGATCCCTCCAAAATTGGACAAAGTCTAGAATGTTCCAGATCACCACATTAATAAGTTTGGATTCAAATTGGAAGTCAATAGATCGCTAATGATTAAAGTGGATGTTTCTTATGGATTATCTAGAAAATTAATCTATAAATCACGACAATGATGGAGGTTTCAGCATCGGTGTAAGTTTTCCCTATGAAGTCTGAAGTTGAGGCAATAGTATGGAACAAGAATCAAGTTGAATCGATCTCTCAATCACAAGCAATAAGCGTTTAGATTTTGGGTCTCCTACTCTCAGATTTCTTTCAAATTCGAGAGAAATTCTCCCTTATTCCCCTTTAAACTTGTTCCTACAGCTTCTAAACAAGATTACAATCAAGATTTATGAAGGAATCGAGGATTAAAAATGCCTAAAAACCATTCCCCCAATCCGATTCGCCATTGAAGAACTTCAAAGTAAGCTTAAAAATTAAATCGAGCCTACATAGAAGTTCGTCGACCAAGACAAATTCTAACAAGTTTCTGCACCTCCAAGAAGTATTTTCATAGAAGATCGTGAAGAAAAATAACCTCAGGAATGTGCCCAATTGAAGAAAATTCGTTTCTGGTAGAATTTTGGGGCAAGTGTTGAATAATTCCTTTCTACCATCCCTTTTCTTTCAATTAAGAATTTCTTTAGATTAAGAGGATCAATTTGAGTAACTTTGAAGTAGGGATCGAGAGTTACAACATTGTAGAATGAGCTACCCAAGAAAAGGAAAATTCACGTTTTTAGACGAGTTGCAAGCAATGGACTATTTTTCAAAATTAAGGTCTCACCCAAAAAGGCTTCCTCCAAACAAATTCTTTTAGCTCGAGGAAACAATAAAGAAGAGGTTCCATGAAACAATTGGGCCTTGAAAACCCCTAGAATCGGCGACCCAATAAAGAATCCTTTGTTTTGAGATCCGACGAGAAAATAGATTTTGGACGAACTTTGCAGGCGGATATCTTAGAATACGATCCACGAGAAGATATGAAATCAATCCCTAGCTCCTCCTTGTATTTAGTTTCATGAAGAAATCGAGGAAGAAATGTTGTAAATGGAGTTATAAAGGGAGAGTTTTAGACGGAGGCGCAATACAAAGCACACATCTTCTTCCTATCCAGAAGAAGAAGAAGAAGATGACATGGCCTTTCCGTATCAACCATGTCAAACCACAATCCAACCTTCCCTTAGTTTTTCTCAATTTTAATCTCCTTCCTGACCGATTCTTATGAAAAAAAACTTTGTGGTTTCAGAAACTCTACAGAATAAGGAAAATGTGGAAAAAAATTTGAGGTAATTTGAATAACAAAAGCTCGAAAACAAAGGTCCCGAACATCAACGATAAGGTAAGGAGCAATCTTGGACTTTTATTAAGAAATACTTGTAGCAATAACTTGAATTTTTGTATGAATGTTAAATCAAGTATGAATTAAGGGTATATGAAAGGAAAACACAAAAAACCGTGAGTTAAGGCTCTTAATCGATCAAATTGCTCCAGGTTTAAGTAACACTAAAATAACCCCTCTATTTATATTTCCTAATATAATTTCTATTGAAAAAATATAAAATCATAATAAATTTAATAATAATTTTTTACTGGACATTTAAATGTTATATAAGGAAGATGCAGTAGGAACCTACCAAATAAATATGGTATAAAATTATGTAAGATTAAAAGCTTATTGGACATTTAAAGTTATCTAAATTATACGTTTAGTCCCCGAAAAACATTCAACTTTATATCTATTTGGTCCGTAAACTTAAGACAATATCTAATAGGTCTCTAAATTTTCATTTTATTAAGTTCAACATTTTACGAGTAAGAAATTGAACCGTCAAACTTTTTTATCTTAACTCATACCGTATCTACTAAATTATGCTTAGGGTAGTAGTTCATACCTTATCTACAAATGGCCAAAATGTATCTAAATAATATTTTGACTCATAACATAATACGACCAATTGGTTGTTTAGTGGGAGAATTTATGGGTCAAACTAAACTGAGTTTACTAAGCAAGTGTTGAAAATGAATTAATTTTGTAAATATGAGAATATTTGAGTTTAGTTTGTTCCACTTTTATACGAGTAAAATTAGGTTTAATTGTCTATTACTCTCACTTAAATGAAAGAAACATATTATCTTTATATTGGGATACGTAACCAGCATATTAACAAATATCTTTATTTATTATTAGTAGTATTTTAGTTATTTTCATTTTAGTTAACAATATGTCGTTGGCAGTAATAGTGTGTTCTATGAACCAAGAGACATCAATCATACAATATGCTTTAATGAAGATGTGAAGAAAATATTGTTGAAACTATCAAAAGATATTTCAATTCATGCTACATCGAAGAAGAATGAAGTTTGGGTGGATTACAATTTAGAGTAATTTAGAGTTATTGTATTTCATTAATGTATTTTAAGACTTTTATTTACGGTTACAATTACATGATTATTAATTATGGCTATTAAATATGAATGTTACAAACTCTTGGAATGCCTTTTATAGTTTTAGTTGCATTTTGAGGCTATATAGAGCCATGTATGTTGTATTTGTAAGTAGATCTGGAAAATATATAAAATGAGTATTTGTGCTTTCTTTGGCCAATGACCAAGTTTATTTGCAATTCTATGTAGTTTAGGTTCCATGTAGAATCATTCAAGCTCAACATGATCAATCTTGCTTGTAGAGTGATTCGAATCTCAAACAAGTGTTCTTGCATTGAGATATTTGATCAACAAGAATCATTCAACCTAGACATGATCGATCTTGCTTGTGGAGTGATTCAAATTTCAAACAATGTTCTTGCCTTGAGATATTCGATCAACAAGGTAATCCGAATCTTACTCCCCTTGTAGTGACTTCCACATATCATAACATCTCTAGACCCAACATTTTTCAATTACCTACTTCCTCTCAAAATGTTGGGGTCTCACACCTAGCGCCCATATAATGCCACAAATTGTGTCATCTAAATGGTCACCTGATAATTAATAAGTAAACTCTATGGGCACAAGTGAGTATCCTAACTACTAGTAAAATCAATTCTCATGCACATAACGTAAAACGTATTATTCAATTTCAACTATATACTCAATGCCTTCGGGAGGTTCTTCCAAAATCAAGAAGTAAATTGAACATCCCTATTTGACACAACGGAGACTAGTACGCCATGTAATCATACGACTTCCTTTAGATATATCTATGTCAACCTACCAACTGAATAGGTTGGCTTTCCAGATATGAAATGTGTCGATTTGGTCAACCGTATACCATGCCCCATAATACCGTAAATCCTTTTCTTGTTTCAGGTAATATTGTAATGAAGTTCATGGGTACATTTTCCCATTTTCATTGAGGCACGTTTAGAAGTAGTAGCAATCCAGGAGGCTTTTGCTTAATGCCTAGACTTATTGAAATGTTAGGCACTTACTCATATATTTTGCAATATTTACTCATGTATTTTGCAATATTTTATTCATCCCAGGCAACCATTAGCATGTCTTCAAATCCTGTACATCTTTGTAGCTCCGGGATGATTTTTATATGTTTTCTCATGGGCTTCATATTGAATTTCCCTTTTGATGTCATTGTCATTAGGGACGCACATACAATTTTGCCACCCCAAGTCTCTGCTCATTCAAACTCTTGTTGGCGGATAACCTTAGCAAATAAAGGATCTTTTCTCTAAGCTACAGTGACTTTCTGCTTTAGAGTTGATTGGATTATCATCTAAAATTAATTGTTTCACAAACTAACTTGTAAGAGTGTTGAGAAAATTAAGAAAGTTTAGGTCGCCTAAGCATATTCTGTTTAATAGTGTTGGTTGCTTTGACATCAAACAATATGATGAGGTTTTCTTTTACCGAATCTAAGCAACAATTATGGTTCAGCAAATGGAAAGTGACTATTTGAAATAAGATGCTACTTCAACTCTAATGGTTCATTGCAAGTCAGAAGATGACAATCTGGGCGAACACATACTCTGCACCGGAGATAATTATAATTGGAGTTTTAATGAAAAATTTTGGATTTCTACGTTTGTCTTGGTGCCATTTTAGCAGCAAACATGGACGAGTTAGTGGAGATGTTTTTTGACCTGAAAGAGGGAGTTGGTTTAAAGATCAATGTATTCATCATAACTACACTTGGGCTGGTCGAGAACAAGGTATTTACTTGTATTTTGTATCTCTCAAAGCCTTCCAGTTAATGTATCATTGGAAATGATGCACTTCAACTTTCATTCAATTTCAATAAATAATTTTATGATTAAAAATGCTCCTTATCTTTTTTGAGGTTAAAGTTTCAATTCTAATCAAATTTTCTTTTTAAAATTTTAAAAAATCAATAGTATCTTCAAACTAATTAGTTCGAATAGGATAGCCCTGACGTCGAAGTACTATCACGGATGCGTCGATAGAAACTTTTTGATAATGCTATGTATATGACGGCGGTAACAGACACACATGCCAATGTCTCCAACATGACCCCAATAGACATGAAGAAATCTAAGCAAATGGGTCAAAGTTTGGACAAACTTTGACATGAACTTGGAGACAAATTCTAGGAAGAGCGAACTTTTGGTTTGTGATCTTTTAAACCTCTAGTGAGTCAAAGAGATGGACTCTAGAAAGGATGAGCTTTGGGTATCTAACTCTTCAAAGCTCAAAAAGTGTCTGAAAGAACTAACTTGTACACAAGCATCGAGACAAGCTCTGGAAAGGACAAACTTTGGGTTCCAAACTCACCAAAGTACTAACGAGTCAAAATCCGAATGAAACGGGCTCTTCAAACCATGAGGTTTAGGTTTCTAAGCCTAACAGATCTAAGTTTTGACGAACTTTGGACCAAACGTCAAGATAGTGTGATGGAAGTACGAACTTTGGATTTTCAATTCTCTGAAGCTCTAGTTTGGGAGAACTTTGGTCCAAACATCAAGACAAACTCGAGAGAAAATGAACTTTTGGCTCCTAGCATGATAGAGCACTAACAAGTTCATATTTCGACGAATTTTGACACAAATGTCAAGACAAACTCTCCGAAGACTTACTAGGCCCAAGGGTTTGGCGAACCCTGAAGGCAACATACTTCGGGTCTCTATCTCTCCAAAGCATCGACAGGTCCAAGTTTGGACGAACTTTGGCACAATTTCAAGATGAACTCTAGGAAGGGCAAACTTTGAGTTTATGGTCCTCTAAACCTCTAATGGGTAAAAGTTTGGTCCAAACGCTGAGACAAACTCTAAAAGGAATGAACTTTCGGTTAACTCACCAAAGCTCAAAAAGGGTTAGAAAGGATGAAATTTAGGCGAATCATTGTCCGAACTCTTGAAAGAATTAACATGTACACAAGCATCGAGACACGCTCTGGAAAGGATGAACTTTGGTTCCTAACAGGTCAAATTCTAGACGAAATGGACTCTTCAAACCATGAAGTTTAGGTTTCTAAGCCGAACGATGTTACATAAAAGCTATGATTTTTCCTTATTTAGGTTATTCACACGTTTCCTTAAACTTAGTCCGTTGTTTTTTTAGTTTTTTGATATCTGAATTAACGCTACCTATATAATGGAAGAGCGTATTTTATGCTCGCCATTTGGGCCAACCCAAGATTTGTGCCACTACTACTAATTTTAGGATAGGATGGTTATTTAAATATGTCAACGGAATGAAAATAACAATTCATCGTGTCTTCAGCACACACTTTCTCTCTCTGTTAATCATCCGTTATTTTCTTTTTCTTCCAACAAATTTTCTTCAGCTATTTTTATTCCGTCGACGATTTCCTCGCGATTGTCAGAAGTCAACAAGTGGTATTAGAGTTTGGTTAATCCACCAGTGGTATATCTGGTAGAGGAGCCGACTTTAACAAAAGTCAAGTTGAATAACTCAAGTGGTTAGAGCATCGACCTAATAACACACAGGTCTCAGGTTCACGTAGAAGAAAATGCAAAGCATGTAAATACACACTTTATGGGGACCATCTCGAGCAGGCTCGCTCACTCCTCTACGCCACCGTCGAGTGCCCCAGCTTCTTTAACACTGCAACTAAAAGGCCCGACGTCGCGAAGACGAATGAGTATCTGGGGTTTCAAGACCCACCAAAAAGACTTACAAAGGATGAACTTCTTATTTCAAAACCATCCAAAGACATACCAAGTCTTAGGTTTTGGGGAACTCTAAAGGCAGCAAACTTTAGGTCTCTAGCCCTCCAAAGCTCTAACGGGTCCAAGATTGGATTAACTTTAGCATGAAATTCGAGAGGAACTCTGGGAAGAGCAAAGCTCTCTCCCTTCATGTAGCCTCAAGTTGTTCTTCCGCTTCAAGTTCCCTCTTGTTCTTCCACTTCAGTTATTTGTTTCGACATATTTCAATTGTGGGCAATTGAGGATTCTATTTACATGGCTAAGTTAGGGCATGGCTCTAATACCATGTTAGATGAACACGACTCTCCACAATGGTATGATATTATGCGCTTTGAGAATAAGCTCTCATGGCTTTGCTTTGGTATTTCCCAACGGGCCTCGTATCAATGGAGATAGTATTCTTTGATTTAAACCCATGATAATTCCCTAAATTAGCTAGGACTTTCACCCAACACTACCAACTCAAAAATTAATGTATCTTTGAAAAAGATGGAATCCATTTTTCATTTGCTTTATCCCATCAATCCCAAGCTAAGAATAAAACATTTGTTTTAGGGTCAAAGGTTCATCTCTTTCATATTTATTGAAATAAAAAGTATGACAGTGATATTGGCATCAAAACCCACACATGTTATAAAGAACTCTCCTCCTTCAAAATGTCTCCTTTTCTGACTTAATAGTTTTAAGTGATACATTCTTTCCATTGTTAAAGTGTAATCACAATAACATATAAGGTAACTCTCTATCGAAGCTCTCTCATGAATGTGTCGGTAGAGACCTTCGTTGATGCAGCTATGTATATTGATGCCAGTAACATGGTGCTACCAAATGTGATGGATTAGCATACAACACCTTCTCTCACTAGAGATATTAAGTTGCTACAAAAAATAGAGTTTTTTTTTTTTTTATCATTCTTATACTTTTTTACCTTGACTACAAGGATAAAAAAAATAAAAAAAATAAAAAGAATAAAAAAAAACACTATTTTTATTTTTATTCATTTGGTAAAAAAAATTACATTTTAATCTTGCATTTTAAACCTCTAAAAAAGTACCATCCATCAATTTAATACTTTATCAAATTTTTTAATACATAAAAAAATGAATGGTCCAGCTTTAAACTTAACATAAAAGGAGCTAATAAAATAGAAAATTAGTTGTTACAAAAGCTAACCGCTAAGAGGGTTGAGAAAATTAAGAAAGTTTTGTAGGTCACCTTACCTTTTACACCTTGGTAGGGAAGATATTCTCCAATAACTAAAATGTACAGCACACTTTCAACTAATTGTGGTTAAAATATAACTAGTTTGACTATATGTATGTATATATATATAAGAGGATAGAATCCAAATACTTTGTAGAAAAGGGTGAGAGATCTTCAAGAAGAACATGAAGTCTCTAAGCATATTCTGTTTAATCGTGTTGGTTGCTTTGACATCAAACAATATGATGAGGTTTTCTTTTGCAGAATCTAAGCAACAATTGCCATTCACCAAATGGAAAGTGACTATTTTAAATGAGATGACTACTTCAACTCTAATTGTTCATTGCAAGTCAAAAGATGACGATCTGGGCGAGCACGTACTCCGCACCAGAGATAATTACAACTGGAGTTTTAAAGAAAATTTTTGGATTTCTACGTTGTTTTGGGTCCATTTTAGCAGCAAACATGGACAAGTTAGTGGAAATGTTTTTTGGCCAGAAGGAGGGAGTTGGTTTAATGATCAATGTATTCATCATAACTGCACTTGGGCAATTAGAGACCAAGGTATTTACTTGTATTTTGGATCTCGCAAGGGCTTCCGGTTAATGTATTATTGGAAATAATGCACTCCAACTTTCATTCAATTTCAATAAATAATTTAATGAATAAAAATGCTCGTTATCTTTTCGGAGGTTAAAGTTTCAATTCTAATGAAATTTGCTTTTCAAAATTTTAAAATATCAATAATGTCTTCAAACTAATTAGTTCGGATAGGATAGCCCTGACGTTAAGGTACCATCACGGATGTGTTGACAGAAACTTTTTGGTAATGCTATTTATATGACAGCGGTAACAGACACACATGCCAATGTCTCCAACAAGGCACCAGTAGACATGAACAAGTCTACGGAAATGGGTCCAAGTTTAGACGAACTTTGGCACGAACTTCGAGACAAAATCTAAGAAGAGAAAACTTTGGTTTGTGATCTTTTAAACCTCTAATGAGTCGAAGTTTTGTCCAAACGCTGAGACGGACTCCATAAAGGATGAACTTTGATATCTAACTCATCAAAGCTCAAAAAGTGTCAGAAAGAACTAACTTGTACAAAAGGGTCGAGACAAGTTCTGGAACGGACGAACTTTGGGTTTCAAACTCACCAAAGCACTAACGGTCAAAATTCAAATGGAACGGGCTCTTTAAACCATGAAGTTTAGGTTTCTAAGCCTAACGGATCCAAGTTTTGATGAACTTTGGATCAAACGTCAAGACAGTGTGATCGAAGGACGAATTTTGGGTTTTCAACTCTTAGAAGCTCTAATTTGGAAGAACTTTGGTCCAAACATCAAGAAAAACTTAGCTTCCAGTACGATAGAGCACTAACAATCTCTCGAAAGGACGAACTGCTGGTTTTAAAACCCTCCGAAGACTTATCAGGCCCAAGGTTTTGGCGAACTTTGAAGGCAACATACTTTGGGTCTCTAACTCTCCAAAATATTGACGATGAACTCTAGGAAGGGAAAACTTTGAGTTTGCAGTCCTCCAAACATCTAATGGGTCAAAGTTCGGTCCAAACGCTAAGAAAGACTCCAAACAGAACAAACTTTGAGTTTCTAACTCACCAAATCTTAAAAAGGGTGAGACAGGATGAAATTTGGACAAATCTCTGTCCAAAATCTAGAAAGGATGAACATGTACACGAGCTTCGAGACAAGCTCTGGAAAGGATTTACTTTGGGTTCCTACCTCTCTAAAATTCTAACAGGTCAAATTCTAGACGAAACGGACTCTTCAAACCACGAAGTTTAGGTTTCTATGCCAAACGAATTGACATTTGAACGAACTTTGGACCAAACGCTGAGATAGTATGATGGAAGGACGAACTTTTAATTTCTAACAATCTGAAGCTCTGTTTTGGAAGAACTTTGGTCCAAAAATCAAGACAAACTGTGGAAAAAAATGAACTTTTGATTCTCAGCACGATAGATCTCAATCAAGTCCATGTTTCGACGAACTTCGGCACAACTGTCAAGACGAACTCTAGAAAGGACAATCTTCTGGTTTCAAGACCCTCCAAAGACTTACAAGTCCAAGTTTTTGGCGAAATTTGAAGGCAACGATCTTTGGGTCTCTAGCCCTCCAAAGCTTCGACAGGTTTTGAAAAAAATAAACTTTTGCACAATAGAGCTCTTACAAGTCTTCATTTCGACGAACTTCAGCACAAATATCGAGACAAACTCTGAAAAGGATGAACTTCTTATTTCAAAACCATCCGAAGACATACTAGGCCCCAGGTTTTGGCGAACTCTAAAGGCAGCAAACTTTAGGTCCCTAGCCCTCCAAAGCTCTGACAGGTCCAAGTTTGGACAAACTTTAGCATGAACTTCTAGATGAACTCTGAGAAGGGCAAACTTTTCATTTTGTAGCCCTCCTGAAAGGACAAACTTTGGGTTTCTAACTCTCTGAAGCTCGAAAAGGGTCTGAAAGGACGAACTTTGGGTTCGTAATTCTTTAAAGCTCTAACGAGTCAAAGTTCAGACAAAACTCTCTCTTCAAATAATGAGGTTTCCAAGTATTAGAGCCACATCGTAAGGCCTGATTGTGAGAAGAAGAAACTTCAGTTTTTTTCTTTAAAGAGTGAGCTGAAAGAGATTCAAAATATGGCAGCCAGCAATTCCTAAGTTTGATGGCCATTATGATCATTGGTTTATGCTTATGAAAAATTTTCTTCGTTCAAAGGAATATTGGTCTTTGGTGGAGACCGAAATCCCTGTCGCAGCAGAAGGAGTAAAGATTACCGAAGCACAACAAAAAACAATTGCAGACCAGAAGCTGAAAGACTTGAAGGTCAAGAATTATTTGTTCCAAGCCATTGATCGAACTATTATGGAAACGATCCTTAATAGAGATACTCAAAACAAATTTGGAACTCTATGAAGCAGAAGTACTAGGGTTCCACAGGAGTCAAAAGAGCTCAACTCCAAGCTCTTGGGAAAGAGATCGAAGTCCTACAAATGAAAGAAGGTGAGAGTGTTGATGCATATTTTGCTCGAACTCACACCATTGCAAACAATATGAAAATTCATGGCGAAGACATAGGACAAGTTGTGATTATTGAAAAAATCTTGAGACCAATGACATCAAGATTTCACTATGTTATATGTTCGATTGAAGAGTCTAATAATTTAGACACTTTAACAATTGATGAATTGCAAAGTAGCTTACTCGTACATGAGCAATGACTGAATGGATGTGTAAGTGATGAACAAGCACTAAAGGTGACATATGATACCAGATTCGGTGGAAGAGGAGTTGATCGAGGTCGTGAAGTTTTTCGAGGAAGAGGTAGAGGAAGAGGAAGAGGTAGACATCCATTCAACAAAACTACCGTTGAATGTTATAAGTGTCATCAGTTAGGACACTTTAGATATGAGTGTCCTCAATGGGAAAAGGAAGCAAATTATGCTGAGCTTGAGGATGAAGAAGAAATCTTGTTGATGTCATATGTGGAGCTCAATCAATCAAGGAGGGAAGATGTTTGGTTCCTTGATTCGGGGTGTAGCAATCATATGTGTGCAAACAAGGAATGGTTCTCAGATTTTGACGAAGAATTCCGACAATCTGTGAAGCTTGAAATTAATTTCAAGATGGCTGTGTTGAGAAAAAGTTAGTATGACTATCTTTAACAATTTCTCCCCTAACCTGATTGCATGGTGGGAAAGCAACCTATGGATGCATTTCCAAAGAGAAGTTTATGGAGCGCAACACAAAGACTGCAACTGGTACATGAAGACATTTATGGACCCATCAAACCTCTTTCAAACAGTAAGAAGAGGTATTTTATAAGTTTTATTGATGATTACAGCTGCAAGGTGTGGATATATTTTCTTGCTAGAAACTCTGAAGTCTTTACCATCTTCAAGAATATCAAAAATCTTGTTGAGAAAGTGACTGGAGATTTTATTCGTTGTCTACGCACAGACGGGGTGGACAGTTCACCTCTTATGAGTTCAACAATTTTTGCAAAACTAATGGTATAAGTAGACAACTTACTGCAACCTACATTCCCCAACAAAATGGTGTAGCTAAGCGCAAGAATAGAACAATTATGAACATGGTTAGAAGTATATTATCAGAGAAGCAAGTTCCAAAGAATTTCTAGCCATAAGCAGTAAACTGGACAATGCAAGTGCTAAACACAAGTCCTACAGTGGTAGTGAAAGATATGACTCCTGAGGAGGCTTGGAGTGGCGTAAAACCTAATGTTGATTATTTTCGAGTTTTTGGATGCATTGGGAATGCTCATGTATCAAGCGTAAGAGAAAGAAGTTAGATGATCAAAGTTTTCAGCGTGTGCTTCTAGGGATGAATGAAGAGTCTAAAGCATACAGACTCTATGATCCAGTGTCCAAGAAGATAGTTGTAAGCAGAGATGTGATTTTTGAAGAAAACAAATGCTAGAATTGGGGGAAAACTAATGAAGAAGCTAGACTTGATACCCTTGAATGAGAAGATAGTAATATAGAAGGAAGCGAACATGACCATAGTGAAGAAGAATCTGAAGAGGAGACGATAGCAGAAGAAAAAGGGGAAGTTAGTATATCTTTCAGTGAGTCATCTGAATCAAATTCCTCAACATCTGAAGAAAGCACTGCCGAAGTGAGGAACAGAAGAGCACCATTATGGATGGAAGATTATGTGAGCAGGGGAAAATTTTATGAAGAAGCTGAGCACAACAATTTAGTTCTATGAACCTCAACTACAGATCCGACTACCTTTAAAGAAGTTGTTCAAAGTTCAAAATGGAGAGCTGCAATGGACTTTGAGATAGAAGCCATCGAACGAAATGAGACTTGGGAGTTGACAAATTTGCCTAAAGGAATGAAGAAGATTGGAGTAAAGTGGATTTTCGAAACCAAACTCAACGAAAATGGTGATGTTGACAAGTATAAGGCTAGGTTGGTAGCAAAAGGTTATGCACAACAACATGGTATAGACTATACCGAGGCATTTGCACCTGTGGCTAGGTGGGATACTATTCGAATGATAATTGCTTTAGCAGCTCGGAATAGTTGGAACGTGTATCAGTTTGACGTGAAATTGAAGAAGGCATTATATGGCCTTTGTTGAGCAACCAAAAGGTTATGAGAAAAAAAAGGTCAAGAATACAAGGTATACAAATTGAAGAAGGCATTATATGGCCTTAAACAAGCCCCACGTGCATGGTACAGTCGAATTGAAGCACATTTTGTCAAAGAAGGATTTGAGAGGTGCAACTGTGACCATACTTTATTCATACAAACAGGAGATGGAGGTAAAATTTTGATTGTTAGTCTATATGTTGACGATCTAATTTTTACTGGTAATGATGAGAGCATGTTTGTTGAGTTCAAGAATTCTATGAAACTTGAATTTGAAATGGCTGATTTGGAAAAAATGAAATATTTTCTCGGTGTAGAGATTTTACAAAATTTTGAAGGCATTTATATTAGTCAGAGAAAGTATGCAAAAGAAGTTTTGGAGAAGTTTAGGATGGAAAAAAGTAATACCGTGAAAAACCCTATTATTCCTGGGGTTAGACTAACAAAGGATGAAGAAGGAGCCAAGATCAATGCTACCATGTATAAACAATTGATTGTAAGCCTTATGTATCTAACTACAACAAGGTTGGATTTAATGTATGTAATGTCTCTAATGAGCAGATGGCCTAACGGATCAAAATTTGGATAAATTTTGGACCAAATGTCGAGACAGTGTGATGGACAAATGAACATAGGGTTTCTAACTCTCTGAAGCTCTATCTTGGAAGAACTTTGGTCCATACATCAAGATAGAATCCAAAAAAAAAAATGAACTTTTGGCTCCCAACACGACAAGCTATAACAAGTCCATATTTCGATAAACTTTGGCACAAATGTCAAGAAGAACTCTAAAAAGGACGAACTTCTAATTTCAAAATCATTCGAAAACTTACTAGGCCCAGGGTTCTGGCAATCTCTAAAGTAAGCAAACTTTTGCTCTAGCCCTCCAAAGCTAGGACGGGTCCATGTTTGGACGAACTTTGGCATGAACTTTGAGACGAACTCTAGGAAGGGAGAACTTTGGGTTGGTGGCCCTCCAAATTTCTAATGGATCAAAGTTTGGTTCAAACGCTGAGATAGACTCAAGAAAGGATGAACTTGTGGTTTCTCACTCTTCAAAGCATGAAGACGGTCAAAAAGGACAAACATTGGGCAAGACGAGCTCTGGAAAAGATGAACTTTGGGTTCCCAACTCTCCAAAGCTCTAATAGTGATAAGGCAGCCCTAATCCTCAGCCCAAAGATCCAACCTTTTGATGGGGTTAATGTCACACATGCGGAAGCAATTTGGATGTTAGGCACTCGAAGTACATCAATTTTAGTAAATTTGCTAGCATGTTCAAAAGCATTAAAACTCAAGAAGTTTGAGTAGTAACCTTTTGTAGTTTAAATTCCTTTCTTGTTTTAATTTCGTCTTCTTCACGAACGATTTCGAACCACCACTAGTGTCTTTCCTACCATTCTTCGATCTTAGAACGGAATTGTGAAATCCAGTGAGTGACTAAATTGGGAAAGAATTAGTATATGTGAAGAGACCGTCATTGAGGGATTTTCTCAAAAAAATTTCAAAAAGAAATTCATGTAACTTGATTACTCAACTTATAGAGTCATATTTGGATGCTCGTGGAAATTGAGATTACCAAATTTTGACACTCAAAATTCCAATTCCACTCAAATTTTTGACAAACATGCAAGTGTGGTTAAACCATATCTTAAAACTCAATATTCCAACTCAAACATCGAAATTTTCATTAAGTGAAGTCAACATTTTGACTTTCTATATTTTAATTCAACGATTAATTTAAATAATTAATTTCAAATTAAATTAAATTATATAATTAATTAAATAATTTAATTAATATTTAACATTAAATCAAACGCAATTCCCAAACAATTCTGGCCCATATTGATTATGAATCCCTATCCATAGTTACAATATTTAAATCTTATTTAAATATCTTCGATTCTCTTTCTTCGTGTTAATTCATAATTTAGGCCGTTAAATATATTGTATATATTTAGCGCATATTCCCTAATTCGAATTCTAACACTTCGAACTCTTTGGTCACACTATTCTGATGTTTAATTCGATATGAGAAAGCAGGGGTACCTAATGGATCTACAGATCATGGGCTCCAACGATCAAAGATTAATCGGCTAAACTCATTAACCTAGTTAACCAACATTCCTTAACAACCAGGACACTCCACTATAGCCTAGTAGTTGCACGCCCCTGACTATAGATATATTTTTGTCCATTTGATATAACCATAATTAGTAAGTCCATCTTTCAAAGGTTGTTCATAACTAGAGGTGGGTCAATTTACCGTTTTACCCTTACTCGTACCTAAGGACAGTGGCCCAGCGGTGTGTGAACTAGCTGGTGAGCCCATACTCGTACGTAAGGGCTGTGTGTAGAGTATATGGTACACATCCACGATTATCCGTTAGGATTACACCGTAGGGAAAATGAAATGAAATGAAACGAAACGAAACGAAAGGTCCCATCATTTCATTGCATGTGATTGTTGCATAACCGCGATAGGGGGTCACTTACTGAGTATTCTAGAAATACTCAAGCCTCGTGTTACTTTACTTTTGCAGATAAGGGCAAGGCACCCATGTGACGACGACGGCGGCATCGTACACCTCAGGACCGTGGCACATGCATAGGATAGTTATTTGGTTTTTTCCATTTCGTAGTCTAGGCTGAATTCGGTTTGCATCATTATCATAGGTTAATATAGGTTGAAATTTTTTTGCATAATAAGCCATAGGTAGAATAAAACATTCATTTGGTTTTTGTTTTTCCTTTATTTTCAATAATGTTCTGTTCTTTTTCCTTGTAATCATTTTTTTTTCTTTCACGGGGTAATAAAAGGCGAGAGTAAGTGAATATGGCCCATTTATTGTATATTCCGCATTTCAAGATGTAGTAATGACTTTAGATTAAATAGGTAAAATATTAGAGTTATTACACTAATACTTTAGAACTATTTATGCATCTTGTCTTGCGAAAAAAATGTGGATGATTATGATGTATTTTATTAATTTTTATTTAAGAAAAGTAAGGTATGTATTCCTAATGCAATATAAGAGAGTTGCATTTGAGAGAAACACATGGTGGTGCCTTAATGAGATATTTTAGGATAAATAAAACTTATAATATGTTGCATAAACATTTTTTTTGGCCGAAGATGAAACACGATCTTCATAAGTTTTGTAGCCGATGTTTTAAATGCAAAGAAGCTAAATCTAGATCAGAACAAAATGGATTGTAACTCCTTTGAATGTAACTAACAAACTTTAGACAAATATATCTATAAATTTTGTTCTTGTTTAGGGCACACTAAAAATGATAAAGATAGTATTTTTGTTGTGGTAGTGAAATTTAGTAAAATGGCTCATTTTATTGATTGCAACCAAAAGGATGATGCAAATTATGTTAATGATAGGAATGTTAAATTTTTAAGCAACTTTTGAAAAGTATTGTGGGGTAAATTGGGTATCAAATTATTGTTTTCAATTGCATATCATCCTCAAATTGATGGACAAACTGAGGTGGTTCACAGAACATTAGTAGTATTGATTAGGGCTATTATTTTTAAGAATATTAAGTCTCAGGACTAATGTTAGCAATTTGTAGAGTTTGCATATAATAGAGCAATTCATATTACCACTCTTTGACTCAATAGAGCAATGCATATAATAGAGCAATTCATATGTAGTTTAGGTTGCATGTAGAATCATTTAAGCTCGACATGATCAATCTTGCTGGTAGAGTGATTCGAATCTCAAACAAGTGTTCTTGCTTTGAAATATTTTATCAACAAGAATTATTCAAGCTAGACATGATCGATCTTACTTGTGGAGTGATTTAAATCTCAAACAAGTGTCTGGGACGAATGTTTATCATTTGTAGGTTAATAGAACATTAGTAGCAATTCTTAGGGTCATTATTCCTAAGAATATTAAGTCTTGGGACGAATGTTTATCATTTGTAGAGTTTGCATACCATAGAGCAATTCATAGTACCACTCATTATTCTCCTCTTGAAGTTGTTTATGGATTTAATCCACTTATGCCTCTTGATTTGCTTCCTATTCCTAATATTATTTTTGTGAGTGGAGTAGCCACAAATAAGGCAGATTGGATCAAAATATTTCTCAGAGAGGTGAAGGAGAGAATTGAGAAACAAAACTTCAAAGTTGCTTCAACAATTAATAAAGGACGAAAGAAAATCATTTTTCAACCCGATGACTGCTTTGGATACATTTTTACAAAGAACGATTCCCATCTCAAAGGAAGACAAAGTTAAAACCAAGAGGGGATGACCCTTATCAAGTCGTTGAGAAAATTAATAACAATGAATATAAAATTGATTTTCCTAGAGAATTTTCAGTACATTCTACTTTCAATGTTGCTGACTTGGATTGTTGAATTAAGGATTAGGGTTGCCTTATCAAAGACCAAGTGGAGACCAGCATGTGGTACATAGGCAACAAAACGAGCAATCACATGACCGGAGATCGAGCAAAGTTCAAGGAACTTGATGAGAAGTTCATTGGAAACATGAAGCTTTGTGATGAATCAATTGTACCAAGCCAAGGAAAGGATCTATCTTGTTCAGTGTAAGAATAGTGATCAATATCTATTGACCAAGGTGTATTACATCTCGAGTTTGAAGAGCAATATTATTAGTCTTGGTCAAATGATAGAAGAAGGTAGCAGAGTGGAGATAGTCGGCTCGTTCCTCAAGATATACGACTGAAACAAAGCCCTGTTGATATAGGTAAGATGGTCGCAAAACCGCCTATATAAGATACTATTAAAAGACTATCAACATCTTCCACAAGCATCTATTGGCGTTGACAGCACGAAAGTAAAGAAGAAACCAACGGGTTAGGAGAAAAAAGAATCGAGAAATAAATCCAAGACGCAACGATAGGCTGCTTCAATCAACGAAGTGCAACCTACAAGTTGATGTGTTTCTTTAGACTTATCACCTCAACCAAAGAGACCTATAGGAAGACCACCAGAGCATAAGAAAAATAAGATTTCAAATTTGTCATCTCAATCAAAGAAACCTAGAGAAGAGAGGAGCGGAAGAAAATGCATGTGGCAAAATTAAAATTTCTCCCAAAGAAGACAAAGTTGACCAGAGACAAAGCAAAGTTGAAACTATAGAGCAACATGCAGACATTCTCACCAGTACCCTAGCCAGGGTTAAAGTTTTAGACATGCAGAAGTTTCTCAAAGTGAAGAATCTTGAGCAAAGTCAAACTGACAGAGGAAAATGTGAGTCAATAAGCTTGACTTAGCAAAAGAAGTTATTAACCTAGAGAAATTTTACGATAATTTATATGAACCAAGAAACATCAATCATACAATATACTTAATGAAGATGTGAAAAAAATGTTGTTGAAATTATCAAAAGATAATTCAATTTATGCCACATGGAAGAAGAATGAAACTTCATTGTTATAAATTTTGGGTGGATTATGATTTAGAGTTATTGTATTTAATTAATGTATTTTAAGACTTTTTATTAAATTTGAAGTTTTATTTATAATTATAGTCATAAAGTATACATAATGGCTAATTATGGTGATACGATAAGGAATCAATACAAGGGGAATAAGATTCGGATTACCTTGTTGATCGAATATCTCAAGACAAGAACATTGTTTGAGATTCGAATCACTCCACAAGCAAGATCGATCATGTCTAGCTTGAATGATTCTTGTTGATCAAATATCTCAAGGCAAGAACACTTGCTTGAGATTCGAATCACTCCACAAGCAAGATTGATCATGTCTAGCTTGAATGATTCTACATGCAATCTAAACTACATAGAATTGCAAAGAAACTTAGCCATCGGCTAAAGAAAAGCACAAATGCTTCTTTTAATATATCTTCTAAGTCTGATTACAAATACAACATAGATGGCTTTATATAGCCTCAAAATGAAACTATTAAAGGCATTCCAAAAGTTGTAACATTCACACTTTATGGCCATAATTAGCCATTATGTAAATGTAACCAAAATTAAATAAAAAGTCTTAAAACACAATAACTCTAAATTATAACCCACCCAAAATTTACAACAATCAAACTTTATTCTTCTTCAATGTAGCATGAATTGAAACATCTTTTGATAATTTTGACAACCTTTTCTTCACATCTTCATTGAAGCATATTGTATGATTGATGTCTCTTGGTTCATATCATATGGTCATAAAGTACAAATGTTACAAACTATTGAAATGCCAAATGGAAGGTCAACGGTTTCATTTTGAAGCTTGAAAAATGTAGTAAAAAAAGCGTATGTGCTTTCCTTTATGGCTGTAACGACCCTAAATTTCCACATATCCAGAGTCGCCACTAACGTCTCATGCTCATCTCTAATGCAGAATAAAAATCTAAGCATGCTCATCTTTAATAGCGGAAAAATTTAAAACTTCAGAATACATTAAAACATTGGAAAACACTGCCGGACTTACGTGTTTCAAACATTGTGCTAGAGTTCAAAAAAATAAAATAAAACGATTACAAATTAATTAATATAAATGAATGAAATGCAAACGCCCTATCCTAACTAAGACTAGGAATTAAATATGCATCTATCCTATGCACGCGCCACAGTCTCTGATCACGATGCCACCGTCAACCGTACATGGGCGCCTTGCCTTTACCTGAAAAACAATATGGCACACGGCTAAGTGACCCCACTATAGGGGCCATGCTAATGCAAACACATGCAATCATGAATAGGGACTTATCTCTAATCATCTTAGGGGTGGCCTCCAGTCTCGGACAAATTGGATGTGTAGTACTTCCCTACACACGATCCACACGTGCGAATGTGAGTCCCCAGGGCGCTCGCACGCCCCCTGGACCCTCTGGTCAAGCTAATCTGTAGCGACGTCCGGAGGTCAGCGGAACCCCATAGTGTCATGTGCCTCATGAACACCCTCATCTGTGTGCTTTCGCACCTGTGCGCATTCGCGCTCATCGTAAGGTGCGCGTCCGCACTCATCATCTCTAGGGGAAGTAGCCCTATGCTTATGAACATACAAAATGCATGAGGTCCCTCTAAATCCATCGTAATGTCTCTTCTGACACAACCCTCTAGTCTCATCTCTTTGTTACTCTAGGTAACGCATACTCGTGGATATTTATATTACTATCATTTTCATGCTCTTAGGGTTGTGTCCTACGTCGATCTAACGACATGATGCAATATGGCACTCATCATCATCTAGCATGCTCAATATGGAAAACATCATCATATTAAGGTAAAAATCATGCAATCATCATGCTCATCATAATGCCACAACGTGCGTCAAACATATCAAGCGTCACTCAACAAAATATGTATATACTGGCACATAACATCAAGCATCATACAATTTATTTAGCCTATCCTATAGTAAGGGCACTTACTTGGTTGGCCTTGGCCGACGTACTCCCTAAATCGCTAAACGTAAGCTCCCGTTCCGTGAGAGCTGCTCCCTACGTCCCTGGGGTTTGTTTCCTATCACACCGTCCACCACTTTCCGTTAGTATTTCACAATTAATTTACCTATAATTTAATAAATGTGAAATACGGCTCTGAAACGGCCTCGGATACCTTAATCGGGGCCGAAAACAGATTCGGTAGGGTCGGAACAGTGGAAACCGGGCTAAAAACAGGTGAGCCGAGCCGAACAGCCGCTGGAGCCGCCAGAGCGTCGCCGGAGGGAGCCCGAGCCGTTTGCGCCGAGCCGAGCCGAGGGACTGCCTGCGCCGTTGAGTGACACGTGGCAGTAGCAGAGAAAGCCACGTCGGGCGGTAGTGTCGGGTCGAAGCGCGGGTCGCAGCCCGGTTCGGATCGTGGTTCGGGTCGTGGGCTGTGGAGGGCTATTGGGCCAAGACTAATCGTTGGGCCTCGGCTTACTGGGCTGGGCCACAGGAGTTTGGTTTGCAGGCCAGCTCAATTGGACCGTGGGTCTGGTCTGGGTTGGTTCAACTGAACCGTAGCTTCTGGGCCGGTTTGAGGTTTGGGCCGCTGAAGTTGGGCTGGGCAGAAGGCAGAGGCCAAGGGAGGAACGGGCTGGCTCTCCCGGGTTCTGGGTTCGAGTTGACCCGGATCCGTGGATCTTGNTCACTCAAATCAGAGCGAAAACGAGGAAGTTTCAATCGAGACAAGAAATACGATTTGATGATGTGGCAACAAAATTGAAATCATGAACCAATCAAAGTATGACACTTAGATCTTTGGAAAGTAACAAAGGGGAGTTTTCAATTACTTTTAAATAGAAATAAAATTATTTATAAATCCAATTATAAAAATAAATTATTACCCACGTTATTTTTATTATTATATTATTGTATTTAGAAAGATATAAATAATAAAAAAGAATTTGAATTTTTGTTAATATTTACTTTTAAAAAATAAAATATAAAACACCTCCTCTACCTTTTATTTTTTCTTTCAACTACCAACATAAAAAATATCTGGTCTGCCTTTTATTTCTCTTTTTGAGAGTTGCTATGTGTTCATACCAAAATCAGACACTTTATCAGTTTTATCCTGAGCTGTAATAATGATTGAGTTTGAAGTTTATTCAAATTTCCAAGAGAACTTGTGAAGTAGAGTAGGTTTAGTTTGACCAAATCACGGTAAAACAACAGTGTTATATTTTCTAACTCTGTACTATTTAATTTAGAAATTGTTATTAAGACTTTTTTTGTCGTAAGTTTTTTTATAAAATTATTTATTTTTATTTCTTGAATTATTTTATTATATTAATTATCCTGTTCTACTTCTTTTTAAAAAATCATAATTAAAAAAAATTAATCACATTTAAATAATTTATTATCAAAACTCTATTCACCCTTTATTGTTCATAGGCTAATATTGTTGTCGTCGTCGATTTCTCTGCTACTAGTGACCTTTGGCTCGCGTTAGAAACTACATTCAACCAACATTTGAAAGCTAATAAACTGAGACTAAAGGGTAACTTGCAGCTAATGACACAACACTAAGCATGTTGCTGAGTATGCTCGTACTTTTTTTTTTTCCTAATTCTCAATCTCACCTTTATAGTTTAAATTAGGGAAACATATTTTTAAATTTTTTACCAATAAATCTATAATAATATTTTGGGAATATATGTATTTAAATAAAATATAATTTTAGTAGTGGCAACATTCGAGGCTAGAAACTTTATTTTAAAATATTTAACCATCTTTTATCATTATTTGCTTAATTTCTTTTTCATTTTAAAAGTGAACTTATCTAAATAATGAAGGGTCAAACTTTAAACTTTACCTAAAAAAAACTAATATAATAAAAAATCAGTTACAAAAGCTAACAGCCAACCAATACGGAGAAAATTAAGAAAGTTTAGGTGAAGGTCCCACCCTGTTATGGAAGATATGTTGTAATAACCAAAATTTACATAACACTTTTAACTAATTGTTTTTCAATATAACTAAGTACCACTCATTTTGGCTATATTTATGTATATATAAGAGATAGAATCCAATTAGGTTGGTAAAAAAGGGTGAACTATCTTCTAGTAGAAAATGAAGTCTCTAAGCATATTCTGTTCCATCGTTTTGGTTGCCTTGGCATCGAACAATATGATGAAGTTTTGTTTTGCAGAATCTAAGTTACAATTACCGTTCTCCCGATGGAAAGTGACTATTTTAAATGGGATGACTGCTTCAACTCTAATTGTTCATTGCAAGTCAGCAAATGACGATATGGGCGAGCACGTACTCCGCACTGGAGATAATTACAATTGGAGTTTTAAAGAAAATTTTTGGACTTCTACGTTGTTTTGGTGTCATTTTAGCAGCAAATATGGACAAGTTGATGGAAATGTTTTTTGGCCAGTAAAAGGGAATTGGTTTAATGATCAATGTGATGATAATAATTGCACTTGGGCAGGTCGAGAGGAAGGTATTTACTTGTATTTTGGATCTCTCAATATATTCCAGTTAATGTATCATTGGAAATGATGCAGTTTGACTTTCATTCAATTTCAATAAATAATTTTATGAATAAAAATGCTCGTTATCTTTTTTGAAGTTAAAGGTTCAATTCTAATCAAATTTGATTTTCAAAATTTTAAAACTTAAATTATATCTTCAAACTAATTAGTTGGGATAGGATATATAATTTATATATAAACGATACATAAAGTAGGAAGTTCCATTTAGGAACTTTTAGTGATGGAATAAGGAAAGAGAAGAGACTACTTTAGGATTGTGTTGTAAGAGAAAAGTTCCCAAATTCTTAAACTCTAGCTTATTTGACAATGTTTACGATGAAAGTTCCCAAATTCTCAAACTCTAGCTTGGCCACAAATCAAATACAGTAAGTCGTTCCTAGATCCATATGATTTACTAGTGCATTCAATTTGCATTGGGTTAGGGTTAAATTTTTAACCGAGTTCATGTCATGATTTTGACTCCAAAAATCTACTAGAATTGGGGTAGCTAGCCCAAAGAGAAGAAGTATTACTAATTTCTTGATTTTGTATCGTCAAACGTGTTATACCATAAAATTTATTATATGTTTAGTACATCATCAGAACACGTGTCATAACATTACGTATCATCTCATAGCCACGTTGTATCACAGGGGACTTATCATCTTGTAAACATATCAGTCAAATTGTTTTGTAAATACGTCAGTCATATCGTTTCATAAACATAACCTAGTCATATTATTTCACAAACGTATCATGGTCATCTCATTTCATAAACGTATTATAGTCGTATCATTTCATAAAAATATTCTTGTCATATCATTTCATAAGCATATCATAGTCATCTCGTTTTGTAAACATGTCTTAGTGTAATACCCAAAAAAAATAGTAAAGGAGTAAATAAACAAATAAAAATTATTATAAACAAAAATTATTATTCCCTTTTAAAAATAATAATAATAATAAATTAATAAATAAAAAATAAAAACAATTCTTCCCGCTTCTCAACTAACGGTCGTCCATTTCCCCAATTATCTCTCCTCAACCTATCCCACAATTCCTACAAAAGGAAACATAAACAAAAAACGTGGTTTGAGGAAACATAAATGTCTATCTGGATTTACAAGCTCAGATCTATCTTGATAACAGATTTCGTCTTTAAGTTAGATCATCAAGATAGATCTACCCTAGAAAGAGATTTCATCTTTATATTTCAGACCTTCTTTTTCGTTTATCAATCTATTATAAATCAATTTATATCTTTTTCCCTTGTCCAATCATTTAGATTTTTTTTTATTGAGTTCAAATCACTCCGAATCAATAAGATTTTAAATCAATTTAGATTTTTTTTTTCTTATCCAATTATTTAGATTAGAATCAATAACATTTTAGTTAAGAGTTTGAATAAATCACAATCTAACCTCAGTAGTCCAACAATATTAAAAAATTGGCCTTGAATATATTAAACATGAATTAAAATAAAATAAAGAAATACAGTCCAACAATACTTGTCTTAACTAAACTTAGATTATTGGGAAGTAAGAAAATAAGAAAATATAGAAAGAAAATAAAATTTTTGAAAGAAAATCAATTAGCAAAATTGACCAATAATATTTATTGGATTAAAAAGTAAATATTTAATGAAAATATTATTATATATATATATCCAAGACTCTAATCATAAAGTCTACAGTTTCTCATTCTGAATCTGTAAAATCAAAATTTTGAAATTGAAATTGAAAATTGAAATTGATGTCACGGTTTATATAGGTTGACTTGGATACAAATGACAAAATTGAACTTTCTTAAAGATAAATCAGTGACACCAGCCTAAGCTAAGTTCGGGCTTTTAAGTTCGGGCTGAAATTGGATGTGAAGTACTGCTCTACATACGACCCTTGCATGCGTGCATGGACTCCAAAGTGAGTTCGTATACGTATCATTTGACCTAGCCTTCAATTAGTGTACCCTCACGCCACAAAAAAAAAACTTGACATAAATCATGGCATATACGTATGATGCAGGTCATAACTCTGTTCTTTCATCAGATAGCTTTCATGAATAACATACTTTATTCAACCGTATTTCATAATCCTGACATAAACATGTTAACATGGTGTGTGTAGCATAACATAGAGAAATATTATGTATCACAAAATGCGAGTGCAACAACCCAAAGTAAGGATAAAACTAACCCAAGGAAACCAATAAAACTAACCCAAGGAAACCAAGAGAATGAATTAATGCATTTAAGCAAGAACAGCGTCTTAAGGAAGTAATTTCTATACCCTATGAATTAATTTGAGGATTTAAGGCGTTTGAAAAAGGATTGGAAAAGAAGAGGCAAACAAAAATAGGCAAAATGAAATTCTTTTTTCCAATTTATAAGGAACTTTCCCATTTTTAATTCATTATCTAGAATGAGTTTTAATATGCTCAAGAAAGGAAATTTCCGCATTTTTAATTCATTATCTAGAATGAGTTTTAATATGCTCAAGAAAGGAAAATGACTTGCTGATGAAAAAGTTTTAGAAATTTTTTATTTATTTATTTATCTTTTTAAAAAATAAAAATAAAATATTAAGAAAATGACACATTACTAAAATAACCCTTAAAATATGGATAATTATTAAAATGCCCTTCTTTCCAAAATAAGAACTTCCACAGTGAACTTCTACACACAAACTATTGAATCTAAAACAAGTATTGGATCCTAAAAAATTGGACGAAGTCTAGAATGTTCCAGATCACCACATTGGAAGTCTCGATTCAAATTGGAAGTCAATAGCTCGCTGATGATCGAAGAGGATGTTTCTTATGGATTATCTAGAAAATTAATCGATAAATCACGACAATGATGGAGGTTTCAGCATCGGTGTAAGTTTTCCCTATGAAGTCTGAAGTTGAGGCAATAGTATGAAACTAGAATCAAGTTGAATCGATCTCTCAATCACAAGCAATAAGCGTTTAGATTTTGAGTCTCCTACTCTCAGATTTCTTCCAAATTCGAGAGAAATTCTCCCTTACTCCCCTTTAAACTTGTTCCTAAAGCTTCTAAACGAGATTACAATCAAGATTTATGAAGGAATCGAGGATTGAAAATGCCTAAAAATCATTCCCCCAATCCGATCCGCCATTGAAGAACTTCAAAGTAAGCTTAAAAATTAAATCGAGCCTACACAAAAGTTCGTCGACCAAGAAAAATTGTAACAAGTTTCTGCACCTCTAAGAAGTATTTTCATAGAAGATCGTGAAGAAAAATAACCTCAGGAATGTGCCCAATTCAAGGAAATTCGTTTTGGTAGAATTTTGGGGCAAGTGTTAGAATTCCTTTCTACCATCCCTTTTCTTTCAATTAAGAATTTCTTTAGATTAAGAGGATCAATTTGAGTAACTTTGAAGTAGGAATCGAGAGTTAAAACATTGTAGAATGAGCTACCCAAGAAAAGGAAAATTCACGTTTTTAGACGAGTTGCGAGCAATGGACTATTTTTCAATATTAAGGTCTCAATAAAAAGGCTTCCTCCAAACAAATTCTTTTAGCTTGAGGAAACAATAAAGAAGAGGTTCCATGAAACAATTGGGCCNATACAGTCCAACAATACTTGTCTTAACTAAACTTAGATTATTGGGAAGTAAGAAAATAAGAAAATATGGAAAGAAAATAAAATTTTTGAAAGAAAATCAATTAGCAAAATTGACCAATAATATTTATTGGATTAAAAAGTAAATATTTAATGAAAATATTATTATATATATATATCCAAGACTCTAATCATAAAGTCTACAGTTTCTCATTCTGAATCTGTAAAATCAAAATTTTGAAATTGAAATTGANTATATGAAAGGAAAACACAAAGAACCATGAGTTAAGGCCCTTAATCGTTCAAATTGCTCCAGGTTTAAGTAACACTAAAATAATCCCTCTATTTACATTTCCTAATATAATTTCTATTAAAAAAAATATAAAATCAAAATAAATTTAATAATATTTTTTACTGGACATTTAAATGTTATATAAAGAAGATGTAGTAGGAACATACCAAATAAATATAGTATAAAATTATGTAACATTAAAAGCTTATTGGACATTTAAAGTTATCTAAATTATACGTTTAGTCCCAAAAAAATATTCAACTTTATATCTATTTGGTCCATAAACTTAAGACAATGTCTAATAGGTCTCTAAATTTTCATTTTATTAAGTTCAACATTTTACGAGTAAGAAATTGAACCGTCAAACTTTTTGATCTTAATTCATACCGTATCTACTAAATTATGCGTAGGGTAGTAGTTCATACCTTATCTACAAATGGTCAAAATTTATCTAAATAATATTTTGACTCATAACATAATAGGACGATTGTTTGTTTAGTGGGAG
>NW_019268575.1:132860-136997 GCF_002738365.1 Cucurbita moschata
TAAATAATATTTTGACTCATAACATAATAGGACGATTGTTTGTTTAGTGGGAGAATTTATGGGTCAAACTAAACTGAGTTTACAAAGCAAGTGTTGAAAATGAATTAATTTTGTAAATATGGGAATAGTTGAGTTTAGTTTTTTCCACTTTTAAACGTGTAAAATTAGGTCTAATTGTCTATTACTCCCACTTAAATGAAAGAAACCAGCATATTAACAAATGTTTTTAATTATTATTAGTAGTATTTTAGTTATTTTCATTTTAGTTAACAATCTGTCGTTGGTTGGCAGTAACAGTCTATTCTAAAGTGTAATGCAATAGTCCTTTATATTTAAAGTTGATGAACAAGGATGACCTTTCAATATTTTATATTCTTGTTGTAAATGAGAGCATTATCGACATGTTTGGTAACGAGTTCTTCTTATTGTTTATAATAAAAATATAACCATGTGTTGATACTGGTTTTTTTAATTAAAAAATATACTTTTGAAACTCATATGGGTATTATGGAAATGCCACTTGATTGTTAAGAGATGAGGATACTATCTCATGTAGACCATTAGAATAGTCCATGGGTTTTAAGCAACATGGTGACTTCCCTAACCCAAGAGGAGCTCAAAGTTAGCACTTTATTAAGCAATTGGGTTACTATCTATTGATAAACTTTAGAATGAGCCCTTATACAACCTCGTTACTATCTTATGATTAATAAGTAATTTGGATGCTTCCCTAAATTAGAATGAGCTCATGGTGAGACCTTTTCATTTAAGTAATTAGGAGACCACTTTAATAACATGTATTAAGTAAGCTTATCACACACCAAAACAATGCCAAGGCACAAAGATTACTCTAAATTAGTCTAAATTATAATCCACCCAAAATTTTAAACATGAAACTTCATTTTTCTTCAATGTGGCATGAATTGAAATATCTTTTGATAATTTCAACAATATTTTTTTCACATCTTCATTGAAGTATATTGTATGATTGATGTCTCTTAGTTCATATCAAGCAGCCTCTACTGCTGTGAAGTGCTGTGAAACCAGAGAAGAAGAAGAAACCTCTAATCTAGCAGTTGTTGATAACAGTAAGAAAAGAAGACCCAGAAGCATAGATTAGGGCAAAGAGGTGGACGTTAGAGCTCAAAGGAAGGGAACTTCCATTGAAAAACAGCAACAAAGCGAGATAACTCTCTATTTCCTTATTCTCTTTTCTTATTCTATCAATTTTACATGATTGAGATGTGGGTTCCTCTGTTTAATTCAATTTGTATGGAGAGCTAACCTTTATAGGGGAGGCGAGAGAGTTTTATATAGTTTAAGTATGTTGACGAAATGATTTTAGTTTATTAAACAGTTATTGTTAATGATTTACATGTGTGTTTAATTAGCTACTTTACCTTGTTCTCTTCTTCTAGAGAAGAGGGAGCAATGAAATTCTCCTTAATACTCTAGTTCCATTGCAAGGAGACTTGAAGGTAATATAAGGGTTAGTAATAATTCTTCTCCTAGAGCCTTGTTAATAGAAATAAAAAACGATTATGGAAATAATCATCATGTAGGACCCTCGGAAGTGGGCTTGGGAATCTATTAAAAGGAACTAAAATCTACCAAAAACTCAACAACTTATCTATTTAATCTCTCTTAGCCAAACCTTCCTCATTATAGTTGATTTTCTCATCATTTTCTGTTTTTCGACAGCAGTGACACTCTGCTTTAGTTTTGTTTAATTAGTCAAAATCAACAACACCAATTTGAATGTTACCCAAAAACATACTTAATTTTCAACGATAAAATTAACCAAAAAGATAAGTTCTGTGGAATTGATAATTTATTTATTACTTGCTACTTGTGATAGTGTATACTTACACATCATTTTATTATATACATCCATAAGCGGTCAGTCCACTAAGCCCTCTAATAGTTGACTCAGAATCTTTTGTAAGCTAGGGTGCTCTCATTGGAATTTAATAATCCTTACCGTATTGTGGGTTCTACTATGACTCGAGCCATCTGTGATATGATTCCCTCAACTACTACAACTATGTTAGCTCGCTCGAAATGTCTTTGTACTTGTGCTACCCTAGTAATGAGGGTTGACAAGTACATAATTTTTTGAATTAGTGCCTCAACGACCATGTTTGCTTTTCAAGGGTAGTACTGGATGTCTATGTCGTAATTCTTCACACGTTCTAACCATTTCTAGGTGAAGAAATACTTTAAACTGTTGTCGTTGGTATAGATTTGAGTATTATCTCCATACAAGTAGTGTCGCCAATTTTTTTATGCGAACAATACTGCGGCAAACTCTAGATCCTGTTGGGACAATTCTTCTCATATTCTTTTAACTGATAGGATGCATATGTAACAACCTTGTAATGTTGCATCAACACACATCCTAATACCTTTTTGGAAACATCACTATAAATCATGTACCCTTCTGAACTCTCTGATACCACACTAGAGTTGTTACCAACCTTTGATTTAGGTTTTGGAAGCTTGCCTCACACATGTCATTCTATATTAATTGTACGTTCTCCCTTGTCAATTGTGTAAGTGGTGAGGCTATTCTAGCAAAGTCATGCACAAATCTTCGACAGTACCCGACTAACTCAAGAAAACTTCGGATCTCTGTAATCGTAGTTGGGCATTCCCATTTAGTAACCACTTCAATCTTGGTAGGATCTACGAACATTCCGTCCTTTGACAACACATGTCCAATGAATGAGACTTTTCGTAGCAAAAATTTTCACTTGAGAACTTTGCGTACAACTTTTTCTCTCTCAAGGTGGTTAGAACTTTTCGAAGGTGTTCTTGGTGTGTTTTTTTAGTATACTAGGATGTCCTCTTTGAACACGATAATAAACGTTCGGTTCATTAACTCCATGAGCATAGTTAGGGTGTTTGTGAGGCCAAACGACATCACTACTAACTCATAGTAACCTTACTTTGTCCTAAATTCTATCTTTGGTACATCCCACTCTTTATTCATAATTTGATGGTATCCTAACTGAAGGTCTATCTTAGAAAATACTGTTTCTTCCCTGAGTTGGTCAAATAGATCTTCAATATGTGGAAGTTGATACTTATTCTTTATCATCCTCTTATTCAGTTCTATGTAATAGATCTTGGTGTGTTTTTCGGATGTGTTCTTGGTTTGTTATTCTTTATCATCCTCTTATTCTTTTCCGCAGGTGTTCTTGGTGTGTTTTTTAGTATACTAGGATGTTGTCTTTGAACACGTTAATAAACGTTCAGTTCATTAACTCCATGAGCATAGTTAGGGTGGTTGTGAGGCCAAATGACATCACTACAAACTCATAGTTACCTTACTTTGTCCACAATTCTATCTTTGGTAAATCACTCTCTTTAATCGTAATTTGATGGTATCCTGATTGAAGGTCTATCTTAGAAAATACTGTTTCTTCCCTGAGTTGGTCAAATAGATCTTCAATATGAGGAAGTTGATACTTATTCTTTATCGTCCTCTTATTCAGTTCTATGTAATCGATGCATAGCGCATCAAGCCATCAATCTTCTTGACAAAC
Organism: Cucurbita moschata; assembly: GCF_002738365.1. Taxonomy (NCBI): domain Eukaryota; kingdom Viridiplantae; phylum Streptophyta; class Magnoliopsida; order Cucurbitales; family Cucurbitaceae; genus Cucurbita; species Cucurbita moschata. Next base: position 136,409 of record NW_019268575.1, read on the forward strand.
AACATCGCGCACCCCAAGGCGATATGCTAAGACAGATGAAGCTCTTGTCCAGTAGGTCTTGTAGTTGGGCCTTGAGCTCTTTCAACTCTGTTGGATCCATGAGGTAAGAAGCTTTGGAAATAGGCGCAGTTCCCAGCTCGACATCTATAAAAAAATCTACAGCTCGAGAAGGGGGTATTTATTGGATTTTATGTTCTAAAACTCATAGTTTGTAAACAAAAACATATTCGGTTTTCAATAAAGTTATTATTGATGTTTATTCAGTAAAGATTGTTATTAAATAAAGTGAATGTTACGATCATTAATCTAAATCCAATAAAATAAGAACACTCTGGCTATAGTATGATTACTTGAACTATATGTAGAGACATAAGAGTGGATCAAGTTCAAATATATAGTCAAAATGATCTAGAGTACAGGGATAAGGTTGAGTGCCTTATTCTGGGGACACTATGGATGCGACCCACTTTTGTACATGATCACTAAATTGTACACGTGGAGACATGTGAGTGGGGGCGTCCTATGCAATGAGTATTGCATAAGATCGGACCATGAAGAAAACCACTCTCACTTTATAATGTCGTTTACT
>NW_019268575.1:139252-150466 GCF_002738365.1 Cucurbita moschata
TCCCAATATTTTTCCATTTTCAACATTATTAAATATAACTCCCGCTATCATTTCATTGATATCATACCATTTCTCATATCAGTTATCACATCGTTCATGCTTATATCGGGATTATATTTCATGTTATTTATCGTTCTTCATGTAATTCAAATCATTCTATACATGCAGTTCACAAGACATAGCGTAACATTTTCATGCTTTCAACATAACGTTTCATAACGCACAAACTAGCTAAATCTAATTATGCATAAAAATTTACTCCTAATGATTTAAACTATCTATGCCTAATTACGCATAAATGATTTAAATTGGATTCCAAAAATTTAACTTAAGTCTAATTATGCATAAAAACTTACTCCTCATAATTTAAACTAATTCTAATTATGCATAAAAACGTACTCCCAATAATTTAAACTAAGTCCAATACTGCATAGAAACTTAGTCCCAATAATTTAAACTAAGCCCAATGCGGCATACAAACTGACTCCTAATAATTTAAACTAGGCCTCATCATGCTTAAATAATTTAAACTCGATTCAAAAAATTTAACTAGCCAGAAGGTAGTCATACATACTAACTTTGAACGCTTTCTAAAAATTGAAACTAGGAGGAAAGAGTCCGAGCAAATCAATAAAAATTTTGGCCTTGAGACGTCAGAAAGTGTACTCTCTGACTGGCTCGAACCGTTTATTTAGGATGATAAAATGAAGTGGGAGACCTCCCTTTTTTATAATGGAGGCCAACCTGCCACTTCTAAGCTTTAGCGACGTGGCACAAAGTTTCGCTTCTTTTATTTATTTTTTATTTTTTTATTTTTCGTTCATACATCATACACGTCAAGATAAAACTTTCGTCCTCGAAAGTGTCTTAATATTGAAATTACTCGGGTACTTCTCCTTGATCTCTTCCCTCTATTTCCACATAGTTTCTTTCGTTTCATAGTCTTGTAAAGATAGTTTTCCTTGTACATGTTTTTTTTTTTTTTTGCTTTCTTTATGAGCATCACAAATAATCTTTAATGATATTTTTTTACTAAAAAATGTTGTGCCACTGTTGGTTTCATATTAGAAAGTTGCAATAGACCGTTTTTTTTTGTTTTTTTTTTTTTTTGAAGAAAATTGACATGAGTTCCTTGCATATATCGGTTTTATGATATTAACCTTTGCATTGCCAATTATTATACATATTTTCTTTTGGTCCTAATTTGTTACCCTTAAAATGTTAAAACCTAAAATATTACCTAATTTTGAAAGAGTTTTGAGTAGAGTGTGTTTTGAAATTAGTTGGGTTTCTGAATTTGTTTATTGTTGGAGTTGAACAAAATCTAAATCCAGAAAAATAAATGTCAAACCAATGGAAAAAGAAGTATCATTCACGGCTCACGAACCAACTATCCACAAAGAGGTCGCATGCACAGATATCATGTGCGGCTACATATGTGCAGAGGCGGTCGCATGCGCAAAGTTGGTATGAATCTCGATTTGGGTTAGACGCATAGGGTGCATGTTACGATTTGAGTTGGACACAGGCAATCGAGTCTGAAATTCATAACTTGTGTCTCCACTAGATGGCTGATGCTATACCTTTCTCTTTTCGCAAACCATTATCCAAAAGTATGACGCATGTTTGTGGTCAATGCCTTCCCATCATTTGTTTTGAGATTACAATTAGTTTTTTTTTTTTTTTTAATTTCTTTGAAGTGTCATATTCTTTCCTAGAAAATTTTAAGAAATTAAAATGGTACCATTATAATTATTAAAGAAAGATGCAATTATGCTAAAGTTTGAAAAAAAAAACATTTTTTTAAGGTAATTAGGAATATGCAAAAACTAAAACTTCCAGCTCCTTTGATATGAACCAAGAGACATCAATCATAGAATCTGCTTCAATGAAGATGTGAAGAAAATATTGTTGAAATTATAAAAGATATTTCAATTTATGCCACGTTGAAGAAGTTTCATGTTATAAATTTTGGGTGGATTACAATTTAGAGTAATTTAGAGTTATTGTATTTCATTAATGTATTTTAAGACTTTTATTTACTTTAGGTTACAAGTACATAATTGTTAATTATAACTCTATTAAGCATGAATGTTAAACTCTTGGAATGCCTTTAATAGTTTTAGTTTCATTTTGAGGCTATATAGAGCCATGTATGTTGTATTTGTAAGTAGATCTAGAATACATATAAAACGAGTATTTGTGCTTTCTTTTGCCAATGGCTAAGTTTATTTGCAATTCTATGTAGTTTAGGTTGCATGTAGAATCATTCAAGCTCGACATGATCAATCTTGCTTGTGGAGTGATTCGAATCTCAAACAAATGTTCTTGCAAGATATTTGATCAACAAGAATCATTCAAGCTAGACATGATCGATCTTGCTTGTGGAGTGATTCGAATTTCAAACAATGTTCTTGCCTTGAGATATTCGATCAACAAGGTAATCCGAATCTTACTCCGCTTATAGTGATTTCCACATATCATAACATCTCTAGACCCAGCATTTTTCGATTACCTACTTCCTCTCAAAATGTTGGGGTCTCACACATAGCGCCCATATAATGCCACAAATTGTGTCATCTGAATGGCCACCTGATAATTAATAAGTGAACTCTAAGGGCACAAGTGAGTATCTGCTAGTAAAATCAATTCTCATGCACATAACGTAAAACGTATTATTCAATTTCAGCTATATTCTCAATGCCTCCGGGAGGCTCTTCCAAATTCAAGAAGTAAATTGAACATCCCTATTTGACACAACGGAGACTAGTACGCCATGTAATCATACGACTTCCTTTAGATATATCTATGCCAACCTACAAACTGAATAGGTTGGCGTTCCATATATGAAATGTGTCGATTTGGTCAACCGTATACCATGCCCCATAATGCCGTAAATCCTTTTCTTGTTTCAGGTAATTTGGTAACGAAGTTCATGGGTACATTTTTCCATTTTCATTGAGGCACGTTTAGAAGTAGTAGCAATCCAGGAGGCTTCTGCCTTAATGCGTAGACTTATTGAAACGTTAGGCACTTACTCATGTATTTTGCAATATTTACTCATGTATTTTGTAATATTTTATTCATCCCAGGCAACCATTAGCATGTCTTCGAATCCTGATACAACTTTGTAGCTCCAATCCAGGAGGCTTTTGCCTTAATTCCTAGACTTATTGAAACCTTAGGCACTTACTCATGTATTTTGTAATATTTTGTTCATCCAAGGCAACCATTAGCATGTCTTCGAATCCTGATACATCTTTGTAGCTCCGGGATGATTCTTATATGTTTTCTCATGGACTTCATATTGAATTTCCCTTTTGATCTCATTGTCATTAGGGACGCACATACGGTTTTGCCACCCCAAGTCTCTGCTCATTCAGACTCTTGTGGACGGATAACCTTAGAAATAAAGGATCTTCTCTCTAAGCTATAGCAACTTTCTGCTTTAGAGTCGAATGAATTATCATCTAAGCTAGTTGGGTCATCCTTGCCTGACCTTAACCTCTATTTAAGCTAATTTAAAACGTACTAGATTCTCGTCTGTCTTATAAGCACTACTGATGAATGAGTCATTTCACAACTCAGAGCTTTTGTGAATGCCAAGGTGGCATATTATCTATGTTATAATCCTTCACCAACTCAAACCATCTTCGTTGCTACATATTTAACGCCTTTTGCATAAATAGGTGCTTTAGACTCGTATGATCTATATATACTTGTATGTTTTCACAATACCTCCATATCTTTAGAGAAAACACTGGATAATTACGTTCATAGTCCTTTAATTATCGCGATCCAAAGACAATGACTCTTTCATTCTACACGAGTACACAATTCAAACCTCTCTTGGAAAAGTATTTAGTAAATGATTCCCCTATTGGAGTTAAAAAAGTAACTTTTCTTGGAAATTCTCACCTAAGACCAAGTATGAATGATTCAAGCCCGTGTGTGTAAGCCCGAGTCAAAGGCTTTCCAATTCAATAAACAAGTTGGTTTGGTAGGAAAATGAAAGGGGTAGGACTGTAATTTCATTCAACTCATATAAAAAGAGAAGCGATGAATGAAAAGAACCAAGCAGACCCTTGTTGATGATGAAGACAGGTTCTCCATTCCAAGGTTTCTAAGTTTCCATGTTAACACGATATCATCACAGTCTGAAGATACCCACCTAGATGGCTCACATCGCCTCCCACGGAGGTCGACCCGCCCGTTGACAAATCGGTACGCTTTCTTCTTTCAAAGGGGGCACTAGAAATTTTTTTAACGAGTCAAATCCTTAACTTCTAACGTTTTATATAATATGTTTCTTAAATTTTTTTATTTTGTAGGGGCAAGAAGAAAGTGTGTTGGCCAAACGTACTCCTCCACCGCCGCCGCCGAGCAACGGCAACAGTGGTCAGACAAACTGATCACCAATGGGCGGCATTTTGCGATTTATAGCCACTTATAACGTGGGTGAATTAGTGTAAAACCATTTGGATATAGAAGTCAAAATTCATGTAATTTAAATAAAAATAACAAAAATAAGGTAGAGAAATTTGAATTGTTGGCATTGATGGGTGCAAATATGCACCTATTTTAGAATGAACAGTGTGGCTTTTCTGCTCCCTTTTCTCTTTCTTCATGTCTTTTTACACAACATGAATGTGACACTTCTAAGTTGTGTTTCGAAAGTATATTACAGAGACCGTTTTGTAATACTCGATAAGTTAATTCAAGTAAGTTTAAGATTTTCGAGTAAGATTTAAGGAAATCAAGAAATGGATTAAGAGACCAAAAAAAAGTTACAAGAGCTAGAGGAAGAAAATTTCAATGCCCTAACAAGATACATAAACATCAATGGCCTTTGGATAAGGTTTAGAAACGAAAAAGTAAGCAAAAAAAAAAAAAAAAAAAAAGATACAAGGGGCATTTTTTCAAATTTTAAGTAACTTATTGGATTTGTAATTTCTTATGGAGAAGGAATTCAAGATGATCCAGACGAAAAAAATTACCAAAAAAGGGGTGAATTTTAGATAATTTATGGATTTTGTTGAAAAATAAAATAAAATATTAAAAAAAAGTTAAAATTGCCAAAATATCCTTGAAGTTCGAGATAATTACAAAATGAAAATATCGGCAACATATTTGGTTAGCCTCAGAAAATTGATTGCATCACCAAATACAACCATTTGATCGAGCAAAAAATTCATTATGTTCAAGAAAACACGAAGTTATTCCATTCAATGGTCAGAATACAAAACCAATATCGGCAACATCCTCGTCCGATAAGATCACTCAAGACTCCATCTATAAATATGAAGATTTTGGGACAAGAATGGAGCAATGGGACAAGAAATAAATGATGACCTTCCCTTCCTTTTGAAATTCACCTCCTTTTGAAATGTTTCACTCACAAAGATATTAGAAGGAAATTAGAAGGAATAGGAAGCAAATTCATCACCTTCTTTCCTTCCCCTCCTTTTGAAATGTTTTGATCAAATCTACATGCTTCACTCACAAAAATATTAGAAGGAAATTAGAAGGAATAGGAAGCAAATTCATCACCTTCTTTCCTTCACCTCCTTTTTAAATGTTTCACTCTCAAAGATATTAGAAGGAAATTAGAAGGAATATGAAGCAAATTCATCACCTTCTTTCTATCCTTCCCCTCCTTTTGAAATGTTTGGATCAAATTTGTATGCTTCCCTCACAAAAATATTAGAAGGAATAAGTAGCAAATGAGGTGTATTAGATCCGTAAACTATTTCTTAAAGAATAAGTCACCAGCATGCTTTGCATAATCCATTTTGACTCATTTTAATAAATATATCTCCCACAACAAAATACAATCTTTACCCTTTTTAGTGTGTAGTAAACCAAGAACAAATTTTATAGTATTAGTCCAAGGTTTGTTAGGTACATTCAAAGGAGTATAAAATCCATTTGGTTATGATCTAGATTTAGTTTTTTTTGCGTTTAAAACATTTGCTACAAAACTTTTGGACATCGTGCTTCATCTTCAGCCAAAAGAAGTGTCTATGCAACATCTTATAAACTTTATTAATCTTTAGATGTCCTATTAAGGCACCACCGTATGCTTCTCTCAAAAACAAATATTTTATAGAGCAATTAGGAATACAAAGTATACTTTTCTTAATTAAAAATTTATGAAACACATAATAATCATCCGTTTTTTTTTTGCAAGACAAGATGCATAAATAGTTCTGAAGTCCTGGTCATCTCATATATCTTTTTCCTCCCGCTAAGTATTTTAGACGGTTGGGTATACTTATTACTTAGGTATATTCCGGCTAATTAAATATAAAAGTCGAGGTGATTTTTCTAAAACTTATATCACTTAAGCATGCTCATAAAACTGGGCTAACTAAGCTCAAGTACTGGTCCGATCTCCAGGTAGTAGGTGTTCCGTAAACCGTCAACTTAAGTACCTCCAGCCTTAGACAAGATCGTGCCAGGTGAGCTTTCTCGTAATCGCAATTTTGTAAGACATCGACCTATTTTTACTATTAAAATTGATCGTGCTCGGTTCTCAATCCTAAGTGAGCATGCACTTATCTTTATTATAGATTTTAACGTCTATCTCGTTTTATGACATTGAAAATAACCTATAACATGCATCTAACATGCTTTATATAACAATTATATAATCATCCATTCCATGCAATAATATAACAATTTATATCTATGACTCATTGAACCCTAAACATGCATACTATACATTATAACACTTATAACATACTTGGAATGCATGACACATGCTTAGCCTATGGTGGGAGTTTAAATCTATATGACATACTTTATGCATATACATTTTCTATTTAATTAAAACATACATTCATAATGCATAATTAATTAAACACGCTAAAGTGGATTGGTTTTGGCATTTTAAAACAAGCAATTAACTAAATTATTACATTAATAATTAAAAATAACTTGAACCGACCCTTAAAAATGTTGAACCGGACCCCAAAGGTAGAAAAAACACCCGAACCGCCTCTTCCATCTTCTTCTTCGGTTCAGCTTGCTATCTCTCCCATTTTCGATCAATTACAACCTAAAACGGACTCTAATGACTCCATAAAAATTACAGACTTTTCTTCATTCATTAAAGCCCATACACATTAGGCTTATTACAATAATTGTATCAAATGGAAGCATAAAAAAAATGCCAAAACCAAAACCATCCACTTTAGCAACCACAAATTTCATGCATGAAATGGTACCCACCATGATCAAATTAATGTAAATAAAGTGCCTAAAACTTGCTCTGATACCAATTGATGGTGTTAATATAACACATGCGGAAGCAATTTGGATCTTAGGCACTTTTAGAACATCAATTATTGTAAATTACTAGCATGTTCATAAGTATTAAAACTTAATGAGTTTAAATACTAACCTTTTGTAGTTCAAACTCCTTTTGCCTCACGAACCGGTTTCGAACCACCACTAGTGTCTTCTCCACTATCCTCCGGCCTTAGAACGGGATTGTGGAATCCGGTGAGTGACTAAACTTGGGAGGGATTTTGTATATGTGAAAGAGAGTGTTTGTGAGAAGTTTTTCTCAAGGTTTTTCATCAAGATGAAGAATCCCCTCCAAGTATCATGATCACTCTATTTAAAGAGTCAAGTTTGCATGTTCATGCAAACTTGAGATCACCAAATTTTGACACTTAAAATTCCACTCAAATGTTTGGGATTATGTGGCAAGCATGCATGTTTGAGTTAACCAAATTTTGACACTCAAAATTCCACTCAAACTTGTGGGGTTTATTTGGCAAACATGCAAGTTTGGTTAAACCAAATTTTGACACCTCAAAATTCCACTAACATGGATTTTTCCATTAGATGAAAGTCAACATTTTGACTTTCTTCATTTTAATTCAACAATTAATTTGAATAATGAATTTCAAATTAAAGTAACATTAAATGATTAATTAAACTATTTAATTAATATTTAATATTAATTCAAATGCCAATCCCAATCAATTCCGACACATAATTGATTAAGATATTTAAATCTTATTTAAATATCTCAGATTCTCTCTTTTCGTTTAATTCGTAAATAAAACAAAATTGCGGTTAAATATATCGTATATATGTAACGCATATTCCCTAATTTGAATTCGAACACTTCGAACTCACTCGTCACATTGTTCTATGGTTTAGTCCGATATGAGCTAGCAGAGGGACCTAATGGACCTATAGATCATGGGCTCCAACGATCCAAGATTAACCGATTAAACTCATTAACCTGGTTAACCAACATTCGTTAACTACTAGGACACTCCACTATAGCCTAGTAGTTGCACTCCCCTCACTATAGATATATTTCTGTCCATTTGATATAACCATGATTAGTAAGTCGATCCTTTACAGGTTGTTCGTAACTAGAGCTGGGTCAATTTACCGTTTTACCCCTAAAGTTACTTCTTGTTCCTTATGTCTCACTGATCCTCTAATGAATAATTGGTTTGTGGTCCAACCAGTAAACCGAATCCCTCTCAGGCCAATGAGAGGGTGGGGCCCCGTATTCAAGACCTAGAGTCAATGCTTAAGGGAACTACCTCTCTTCTATCCCTAAAAGTGGGTAGGAGTGAATTCCATCTTGCACCCCACGTCCCCAGCCATTCACCAGTCTTACCCCTGAAATGGGAGGCCTGTTGAGTCGGCGAACTAGAGCCACTCTCACCCATGCAAATCTAAGGATAATTCCGAATGAACAGGAGTTCATTGTTAGCTCAGGATTAAAATCGAGTTACCTAGGTTATCGAATGAAAAGAAAATCAGTCTCAACAGTAAACGGTATTATAAAGTGAGAGTGACTTTCTTCATGGTCCAATCTTATGCAATGCTCATTGCATAGGACGCCCCCACTCACACGTCTCCACATGTGCAATTTAGTGATCACATTGTTTATATCATATACAGATGTTGGCCGCATCCATAGTGTCCCCAGGATATGGTACTCAGCTTATCCCTGTACTATAGATCATTTTGACTATATACTTGAACTTGATCCACTCTTATGTCTCTACATATAGTTCAAGTAATCATTTTGACTATAGTTTCTTAGTTTATTGGATTTAGATTAATAACTTTACAATTGTAAAGTTCATTTTATTCAATAACAATCTTTACTGAATAAACAACATTAATAACTTTATTGAAAATAGATATATTTTTTGTTTACAAACTATGAGTTTTAGGACATAAAACCCAACAGGAAGTCTTCGGAAGGTTCAAGAGGGAGATGTCAAAGAACTTCAAGATGAGCGATCTCGGCGTGCTCAGCTACTACCTCGGCATCAAAGTGCAACAGAGTACTACCGACATCACCATCTGCCAAAGTGCGTACGCGAAGAAGCTGCTGGACACAACTGGGCTTGCGAACAGTAACCCTACAAGGTCTCCAATGGAAGCCCAGCTCCAGTTAAGAAAGGCCGGCACTACGACGACAGTCGACGCCATCAATTACCGCAGCATTGTCGGGAGCCTGCGCTATCTAGTAAACAAACGCCCTGACCTTGCTTACTCAGTTGGATATGTGAGTAGATTCATGAAAGTATCTTGGGAGGAGCATCTTGTGGCTATCAAGCGCATCCTACGCTATGTGGCTAGGGTGTGAGATACCACGCAGGGAAAGGAAAGATGAAGCTTGAGTTGGTCGGCTACAGTGATAGTGACATGGCCGATAACGTTGATGATCGTCAGAGCACTAGTGGGATGATCTACTTCCTCTCAGGCGGCGCGATTTGTTGACAATCAACAAAACAAAAGGTAGTTGCTTTGTTTCCCTGCGAAGCAGAATACATCGCCGCTTCGACGGCGGCAACACAAGGGGTCTGGCTTGCGCGGCTGATGGAAGAACTCATCGGAAGAGAAAGCGATCCACCAATGCTATACGTGGACAAAAAAGCTACGATCTCCCTGATCAAAAATCCCGTTCTGCACGACTGGAGCAAGCACATAGAAATCAGATTCCACTACATCCGAGAATGTGCAGATCGAGGGCTCATAAAGATTGATTTCATCCGAACAGAGGAACAGCTTGGAGACATTTTCACCAAGTCCCTAGCGTGGATAAAATTTGAAGAACTACGCCCAAAGATCGGAGTTCAAATAATAAGGTAGATATACGATAGCTTTTAGGAGGAGATTGTTAAATAAAAGCTCTGGTTTCCTAAGATTTAGTTAGTTGTTTTTTACTTTTGAAAATTTGAATTAACGCTCTCGGTTCAATGGAATAGGGTAATTTTTGCTGGCCATTTTGGACAACTTTGGGCGAAGTTTTTGCCCACTACTTTCCATTTTTAGGATTAAAGTTGTTATTTAAAGTATTAAACCGAATTGTAAATCTATTATCGAGTCTTCAGCAAATCTCTCTCTCTCCTTTTACTTTCGGTTATTTTTTCTTCGAAGAAATTTTCCTTCGGCCGGTTTTTCTCCGTCGATGTTTTCCTCCCAATTGCCAGTAGTCTACATCCTTTCTCTCTCTTCTATAACACCGTTTCGGTGTCCGTTTTCCCTTGGTTTCACGTTGTCTCTCCTTCCTCTTACCTTTTCTTGTGTCAGTTTGATTTGTAAAGGCCTGAAATTCTCAAATTTGTGAAGGTCCCAAAAGCTTGAAATTCTCTCTTCCTCTTCCGATGGTGTACGACGTGTATGAGATGCCGAAACCCGTCCTTGATGTTTGTACAGACCTCCACGATTCTTTTCGTGGTAAAACACGTTGGTTTTGACGTTGATCTTTGTGGGATTGTCTTGGCCTGAGTTTCAAATCTTACCTCTATCTATCTTACCGAGTATTCTCATATTCACCTTTTTCTACATTTTCTTTCTTTTTTTTTTGGTGAATGATGCCACTTATCGAGGCGTGGTAGTGCTTGACACACTCATGACAAGCACTAAGGAGAACTCAAGCCTCATTCACATTTTTCCTCTAATTTTGGGTCTTCTTTAAACATGAGGTGAGGGTCGCTTTCACATGACATACTAGAGTAAAGTTGTTACTACATACATGACGCGATTAATGTGTACCCCAAATATTCATCTAAAATATTTCATAAAAGGTGTCATGGCCTCTCACGTTCCTAATAGAGTCACTTACTTGAATAGGTTAAACAAGGGTTGTTAGTTTATCTTTGGAGCTAGTCTAATTTGGTGGTGGCTTAATGGGATATTTTGGGATTAATAAAACTTATAATA
>NW_019268575.1:151286-158967 GCF_002738365.1 Cucurbita moschata
CCTTAAGCACTGACTCCAGGTCTTGAACAAGGGGCCCCACCCTCTCATTGGCCTGAGAGGGATTCGGTTTACTCATTGGACCACAAACCAATTGTTCATTAGAGGATCAGTGAGACATAAGGAACAAGAAGTAACTTCAGGGGTAAAACGGTAAATTGACCCAGCTCTAGTTACGAACAACCTGTGAAGGATCGACTTACTAATCATGGTTATATCAGATGGACAAAAATATATCTATAGTGAGAGGAGTGCAACTACTAGGCTATAGTGGAGTGTCCTAGTAGTTAACGAATGTTGGTTAACCAGGTTAATGAGTTTAATCGGTTAATCTTGGATCGTTGGAGCCCATGATCTATAGGTCCATTAGGTCCCTCTGCTAGCTCATATCGGACTAAACCATAGAACAGTGTGACGAGTGAGTTCGAAGTGTTCGAATTCAAATTAGGGAATATGCGTTACATATATACGATATATATTTAACCGTAATTTTGTTTTATTTACGAATTAAACGAAAAGAGAGAATCTGAGATATTTAAATAAGATTTAAATATCTTAATCAATTATGTGTCTTCATTGATTGGGATTGACATTTGAATTAATATTAAATATTAATTAAATAGTTTAATTAATCATTTAATGTTACTTTAATTTGAAATTCATTATTCAAATTAATTGTTGAATTAAAATGAAGAAAGTCAAAATGTTGACTTTCATCTAATGGAAAAATCCATGTTAGCGGAATTTTGAGGTGTCAAAATTTGGTTTAACCAAACTTGCATGTTTGTCAAATAAACCCCACAAGTTTGAGTGGAATTTTGAGTGTCAAAATTTTGTTAACTCAAACATGCATGCTTGCCACATAATCCCAAACATTTGAGTGGAATTTTAAGTGTCAAAATTAGGTGATCTCAAGTTTGCATGAACATGCAAACTTGACTCTTTAAATAGAGTGATCATGATACTTGGAGGGGATTCTTCATCTTGATGAAAAACCTTGAGAAAAACTTCTCACAAACAGTCTCTTTCACATATACAAAATCCCTCCCAAGTTTAGTCACTCACCGGATTCCACAATCCCGTTCTAAGGCCGGAGGATAGTGGAGAAGACACTAGTGGTGGTTCGAAACCGGTTCATGAGGCAAAAGGAGTTTGTACTACAAAAGGTTAGTATTTAAACTCATGAGTTTAAATACTTATGAACATGCTAGTAATTTACAATAATTGATGTTCTAAAAGTGCCTAAGATCCAAATTGCTTCCGCATGTGTTATATTAACACCAACAATTGGTATCAGAGCAAGTTTTAGGCACTTTATTTACATTAATTTGATCATGGTGGGTACCATTTCATGCATGAAATTTGTGGTTGCTAAAGTGGATGGTTTTGGTTTTGGCATTTTTTTTATGCTTCCATTTGATACAATTATTGTAATAAGCCTAAGGTGTATGGGCTTTAATGGATGAAGAAAGGTCTGTATTTTTTATGGAGTCGTTAGAGTCCATTTTAGGTTGTAATTGATCGAAAATGGAAGAGATAAGCAAGCTGAACCGAAGAAGATGGAAGAGGCGGTTCGGGTGTTTTTTCTGTCGTTGGGGACCGATTGAACATTTTTAAGGGTTGGTTTGTCCAGTTCGTGATCCTCGGGAGCGGCTCAAGTTATTTTTAATTATTAATGTAATAATTTAGTTAATTGCTTGCTTTAAAATGCCAAAACCAACCCACTTTAGTGTGTTTAATTAATTATGCATTATGAATGTATGTTTTAATTAAATAGAAAATGTATACGCATAAAGTATGTCATATAGATTTAAAATCCCACCATAGGCTAAGCATGTTTCATGCATTCCAAGTATGTTATAAGTGTTATAATGTATAGTATGCATGTCTTAGGGTTCCATGAGTGATAGATATAAATTGTTATATTATTGCATGGAATGGATGATTATATAAATTGTTATATAAAGCATGTTATAGGTTATTTTCAACGTCATAAAATGAGGTAGATGTTAAAATCTATAATAAAGATAAGTGCATGCTCACTAAGGGTTAAGAACCGAGCATGATCAATTTTAACAGTTAAAAAGGGTCGATGTCTTATAAAATTGCGGTTACGAGAAAGCTCACCTGGCACGATCTTGTCTAAGGCTGAAGGTACTTGAGCTTAGTTAGCCACTACCTGGAGATCGGACCAGTACTTGAGCTTAGTTAGCCCAGTTTTATGAGCATGCTTAAGTGATGTAAGATTTAGAAAAATCACCTAGACTTAAGTTATATTTAATTAGCCGGAATATACTTAAGTAAAGAGTATACCCAACCATCTAAAATACTTAGTGGGAGGAAAAAGGTGTATAAGATACATCGTTTTCTCTTCACGCTCTCTGTAAAATTCACACAGTGAGATTCATGCTCGGCCTCGTGTCGCCCTGGGAGCGTCCTCCATTCGGAAGGTATTTGCATGAGTCAATAACAAGGTGAATTGAGAAATTATTTATAGTAAGTGGGAGAAGGAAGTCAACACGTCCTATGGTCTCCACCACTAGGTTGCACCGTGAGATTCCCATGTTCCGCTTGCATGTTGCCCTAGAGCAACTACCCATTCGGAGGGTCGTAACATGGGAGTCGGAAAACCGCAAACTCCAGAAATGGATAGGATTTCTTAAGTCCATTCCCAACTTTGGCTTTTTCATTCGATAGCGTTGTTGGGACCGATTTCTGGGGTCTGAAATTGGTGGGTCACACTTGCGAAGAATTACTAAGAGTTAGTATATTCTTGACCAAAATAGCGATAACTAAAACACTATAGGAATAAGAGTTATTCTGGAATTAGTGTTTAAGTCAAGAATGTCTTGGTTTAGTGAATGAGTGATTGACTGCCCCTCAGTAGCAGTTGCTCTAACTCACTAAAGTATCGTTGCAAATTAATAATGATTTGGGTGCATTATTATATTTGCTAAAACTGATTGGATTAAACAGGATTAAGTCAAATCACTAATAGAATTTTCTTTATATTACAGCATGACAAACTCAATAGTACAATTACTCGCTTCTGAGAAATTAAACGGCGACAACTACACAACTTGGAAATCAAACCTAAACATAATACTGGTCATTGATGATTTAAAGTTTGTTTTAACTGAGGAGTGTCCTCCAAGCCCAAACTCAAATGCAAACCGAACAGCTCGGGATGCATATGACAGATGGATAAAGGCAAATGACAAAGCCCGAGTGTACATTCTAGCCAGCATATCTGATGTTTTGGCTAAGAAACACGATGTTATGGGTACTGCTAAAGAGATTATGGAATCTCTAAAAGGGATGTTTGGACAACCGTCCTTCTCCCTTAGACATGAAGCCATAAAATACATTTACAACTGCCGTATGAAAGAAGGGACCTCAGTTAGAGAATATGTCCTGGACATGATGGTCCATTTCAATGTGGCAAAAGAAAATGAAGCTGTCATTGATGAGAAGAGTCAAGTCAGTTTTATCATGATGTCTCTTCCGAAGAGCTTCTTCCAGTTCCGCACCAATGTGGTTATGAACAAAATAGAATATAACTTGACTGCTCTTCTCAATGAGCTACAGACTTATCAGTCCCTCTTAACAAACAAGGGACAAACAGGAGAAGCAAATGTTTCCATCAACAAGAAATTACTACGAGGATCGTCCTCCAAAAATAAGTCTGGACCTTCAACTTCTAAAAGTGTTTTGATGAAGAAGAAGGGAAAACGGAAAAATAAGATTCCTACTAACCGCAAGAACAAGGTTCAAAAAGCAGATAAAGGAAAATGTTTCCATTGCAACGAAAACGGGCAGTGGAAGAGAAACTGCCCAAAATACCTTGCAGAGAAGAAAGCCGAAAAGACACAACAAGGTAAATATGATTTACTCGTTGTAGAAATGTGTTTAGTAGAGTATGACAACTCAACTTGGATACTAGATTCAGGGGCGACTAATCATATTTGTTCTTTTTACCAGGAAACTAGCTCCTAGAGAATGCTTGCGGACGGCGAGATAACACTCAGGGTTGGAACAGGAGAGGTTGTCTCAGCAAGATCAGTAGGAAATTTAAAGTTGTTTTTTGGAGATAGATTCATTATATTAGATAATGTACTTTTTGTTCCAAGAATGAAAAGAAATCTAATATCCATCTCTTGTTTATTAGAACAGTTGTATAAAGTATCTTTTGAAATTAATGAAGTGTTCATTTGCAAAAGAGGTATTCATATTTGTTCTGCAAAACTTGAAAACAACTTATATATGTTAAAACCGAGCAAAACAAAAGCTATTTTAAATACTGAGATGTTTAAAACAGCTGAAACTCAAAATAAACGACAAAAGATTTCTCCTAATACCTATCTTTGGCACTTAAGACTAGGCCACATTAATCTCAATAGGATTGAGAGATTGGTTAAAAGAGGACTTCTAAATAAGTTAGAAGACAATTCTTTACCTCCATGTGAGTCTTGTCTTGAGGGTAAAATGACTAAACGATCATTTTGCGAAAAAGGTTATAGAGCCAAAGAAACCTTAGAACTCGTGCATACAGATCTCTGTGGTCCAATGAATGTCAAAGCACGAGGAGGGTATGAATATTTCATCAGTTTTATTGATGATTATTCAAGGTATGGCTATCTTTACCTAATCCGAAGCTCTTGAAAAATTCAGAGAGTATAAGACTGAGGTTCAGAATCTATTAGGTAAAACTATTAAAACACTTCGATCAGATCGAGGAGGATAGTACATGGATTTAAGATTTCAGGACTATATGATAGAACATGGAATAAGGTCTCAACTCTCAGCCCTTGGTATGCCTCAACAAAATGGTGTATCAGAAAGGAGAAATAGAACTCTATTAGACATGGTTCGGTCTATGATGGGTTTCGCTCAATTACCCGATCCGTTTTGGGGATATGCAGTGGAGACTGCTACATACATTCTGAACATGGTTCCTACTAAGAGTGTTTCAGAAACACCTTATGAGTTATGGAAAGGGCGTAAAGGTAGTTTACATCACTTTAGAATTTGGGGATGTCCAGCACATGTGTTGTTGCAAAATCCCAAGAAATTAGAACGTCGTTCAAAATTATGTCTATTCGTAGGATACCCCAAAGAGACGAAAGGTGGTTTGTTTTATGATCTTCAAGAAAATAGAGTGTTTGTATCAACGAACGCTACATTCTTAGAGGAAGACCACGTAAGAAATCATCAACCTCGTAGCAAACTAGTATTAAGTGAGATTTCTAAAGAAGCTACTGATAAAACAACAAGAGTTGTTGATCAAGCTTGTCCTTCAACCAGAGTTGTTGATGGAGCTGACACTTCTGGTCAATCACATCCTTCTCAAGAGTTGAGAATGCCTCGACGTAGTGGGAGGGTTATAACTCAACCCGATCGTTCTTGGGTTTGGCAGAAACTCAAGTCATCATACCTGATGATGGCGTTGAGGATCCATTGACCTATAAACAGGCAATGAATGATGAGGATAGAGATCAGTGGATTAAAGCCATGAATCTTGAAATGGAGTCAATGTACTTCAATTCAGTCTGGGAACTTGTAGATCAACCGGATGGGGTAAAACCTATTGGTTGCAAATGGATCTATAAGAGGAAACGAGACCAAACCGGTAAGGTACAGACCTTTAAAGCACGACTAGTAGCAAAGGGTTATACCCAAAGAGAGGGGGTGGACAATGAAGAAACCTTCTCTCCTGTTGCTATGCTTAAATCAATAAGAATATTCTTGTCTATTGCCACATTTTATGATTATAAAATTTGGCAAATGGATGTTAAGACAGCTTTTCTAAACGGCAATCTTGAAGAGAGTATCTATATGGCTCAACCAGAGGGGTTCATTGAACAGGATCATGAGCAAAGGGTTTGCAAGCTTAAAAGATCCATTTATGGGTTGAAGCAAGCATCTCGATCCTGGAATATAAAGTTTGATACTGCGATCAAATCTTATGGCTTTAAACAGAATGTTGACGAACCTTGTGTTTATAAAAGGATAGTCAACTCTACAGTAGCTTTCCTAGTGTTGTACGTTGACGATATCCTACTCATTGGAAATGATGTGGGAATTCTGACTGACATTAAGTATTGGCTGGCGACACAATTCCAAATGAAAGATTTGGGAGAGGCTCAGTTTGTTCTTGAAATCCAAATTGTTCGGAATCGCAAGAACAAAACACTAGCATTGTCTCAAGCATCGTACATCGATAAAATGTTGATTCGATATAAGATGCAGGACTCCAAGAAAGGATTATTACCTTTCAGGCATGGAGTTCATTTGTCGAAGGAACAAAGTCCTAAGACACCTCAAGAAGTTGAGGATATGAAACACATTCCCTATGCATCAGCGGTCGGTAGTCTTATGTATGCCATGCTATGTACCCGACCCGACATATGCTATGTTATGGGAATTGTCAGCAGATACCAGTCCAATCCGGGACGTGCTCATTGGACTGCCGTTAAGAATATCCTCAAGTATCTTAGGAGAACGAGGGACTATATGCTAATGTACGGTGCTAAGGATCTGATCCTTACAGGGTACACTGACTCAGATTTTCAGACCGATGTAGATTCGAGAAAATCGACATCAGGATCTGTCTTCACTTTGAACGGAGGAGCAATAATATGGAGAAGCATAAAGCAAGGTTGCATTGCTGATTCCACCATGGAGGCTGAGTATGTTGCTGCTTGTGAAGCAGCGAAAGAATCTGTATGGCTTAGGAAGTTCTTAACTGATTTGGAAGTAGTTCCAAATATGCATCTTCCCGTCACTCTTTATTGTGATAACAGTGGAGAAGTTGCAAATTCAAAAGAACCAAGAAGCCATAAGCGAGGAAAACATATTGAGCACAAATATCATCTCATAAGGGAGATTGTGCAACGAGGAGATGTGATCGTCACACAGATAGCTTCAGAGATCAACATTGCTGATCCATTTATAAAGCCCCTCACGGCTAAAGTGTTTGAAGAGCACCTAGTGAGTCTAGGACTACGAGTTATGTAATTTAGGGCAAGTGGGAGAAAAGGCATCAGTATGTGATGCCCTAGTTTATTGTATCTCTCTACTCAACGTTATAAAACCCAACTAGAGTTTTAGTCCAAGTGGGAGTTTGTTGGGTTTTATGTCCTAAAAACTCATAGTTTGTAAACAAAGATATATTCTATTTTAAATAAAGTTATTATTAATGTTTATTCAGTAAAAATTGTTATTGAATAAAGTGAACTTTACGATCATTAATCTAAATCCAATAAACTAAGAACACTCTGGCTATAGTATGAGTACTTGAACTATATGTAGAGACATAAGAGTGGATCAAGTTCAAGTATATAGTCAAAATGATCTATAGTATAAGGATAAGGCTGAGTACCTTATTTTGGGGACACTATGGATGCGTCCCACTTTTGTATATGATATAAATAATGTGATCACTAAATTGTGCATGTGGAGACATGTGAGTGGGGGTGTTCTATGCAGTGAGTATTGCATAAGATCGAACCATGAAGAAAACCACTCTCACTTTATAAAGTCGTTTACTGTTGAGACTAATTTTCTTTTCATTCGATAACCTAGGTAACTCGGTTTTAATCCTGAGCTAACCATGAACTCCTGTTTATTCGGAATTATCCTTAGATTTGCATGGGTGAGAGTGGCTCTAGTTCGCCGACTCAAC
>NW_019268575.1:159453-181979 GCF_002738365.1 Cucurbita moschata
TGAGGCAAAAGGAGTTTGTACTACAAAAGGTTAGTATTTAAACTCATTAAGTTTTAATACTTATGAACATGCTAGTAATTTACAATAATTGATGTTCTAAAAGTGCCTAAGATCCAAATTGCTTCCGCATGTGTTATATTAACACCAACAGCTTCAAGAATTAACAAAGAACGGAAGGAAATTATTTTTTAACCTGGTGATTGAGTTTGGATACATTTTCGCAAAGAGCGATTCCCATATCATAGAAAGACCAAGTTACATCAAAGAGGGGATGACCCTTATCAAGTCCTTAAAATAATTAATAACAATGCCTATAAAATTGATCTTCTAGGAGAATTTTCAGTACGTTCTACTTTCAATATTGTTGACTTGAGTCGTTTTGATGTAGGTGATAATTTTCCTGATTCGAGGATGAATCCTTTTGAAAAGTGGGAAGATGAACCCTGAACATTATATACTTTTAAATATATGTATATTCTATGAACATTAAATATTATATATATATATTTTTAAATAACCTAAATGTATGTATAAATCATATTCAACAAAACCCCATTCTTAAAATTAAAAAGAAACTTGTTAATATTATAATATATATATTTAAAAATAGTATGAAGTGAATGAATATTTTAAAAATAGTATAAAATATTGAGGTATGAGAAATTTAAAATATATATAAAAAAAAACTAAATAAAATAATATAAAAGAAGCTAAAATTTGTAAAGTAATAAAAGATGAATCCAGTTCTGGTCCCACCATATTATGGAAGATATGTTGTAATAACCAAAATTTACACAACACTTTTAACTAATTGTGTTTCAATATAACTAAGTACCACTTATTTTGGCTATATTTATGTATATATAAGAGATAGAATCCAATTAGGTTGGTAAAAAAAAGTGAACTATCTTCTAGTAGAAAATGAAGTCTCTAAGCATATTCTCTTTAATCGTGTTGGTTGCCTTGGCATCGAACAATATGATGAAGTTTTGTTTTGCAGAATCAAAGTTACAATT
This sequence comes from Cucurbita moschata, assembly GCF_002738365.1. Classification (NCBI taxonomy): domain Eukaryota; kingdom Viridiplantae; phylum Streptophyta; class Magnoliopsida; order Cucurbitales; family Cucurbitaceae; genus Cucurbita; species Cucurbita moschata. Next base: position 160,470 of record NW_019268575.1, read on the forward strand.
ACCGTTCTCTCGATGGAAAGTGACTATTTTAAATGGGATGACTGCTTCAACTCTAATTATTCATTGCAAGTCAGCAAATGACGATATGGGCGAACACGTACTCCGGACTGGAGATAAATACAATTGGAGTTTTAAAGAAAATTTTTGGACTTCTACGTTGTTTTGGTGCCATTTTAGCAGCAAATATGGACAAGTTGATGGAAATGTTTTTTGGCCAGTAAAAGGGAATTGGTTTAATGATCAATGTGATGATAATAATTGCACTTGGACAGGTCGAGAGGATGGTATTTACTTGTATTTTGGATCTCTCAATATATTCCGGTTAATGTATCATTGGAAATGATGCACTTCGACTTTCATTCAATTTCAATAAATAATTTTATGATTAAAAATCCTCCTTATCTTTTTTGAGGTTAAAGTTTCAATTCTAATCAAATTTTCTTTTTAAAATTTTAAAAAATCAATAGTATCTTCAAACTAATTAGTTCGAATAGGATAGCCCTGACGTCGAAGTACTATCACGGATGCGTCGATAGAAACTTTTTGATAATGCTATGTATATGACGGCGGTAACAAACACACATGCCAATGTCTCCAACATGACCCCAATAGACATGAAGAAATCTAAGCAAATGGGTCAAAGTTTGGACAAACTTTGACATGAAGTTGGAGACAAATTCTAGGAAGAGCGAACTTTTGGTTTGTGATCTTTTAAACCTCTAGTGAGTCAAAGAGATGGACTCTAGAAAGGATGAACTTTGGGTATCTAACTCTTCAAAGCTCAAAAAGTGTCTGAAAGAACTAACTTGTACACAAGCATCGAGACAAGCTCTAGAAAGGACAAACTTTGGGTTCCAAACTCACCAAAGTACTAACGAGTCAAAATCCGAATGAAACGGGCTCTTCAAACCATGAGGTTTAGGTTTCTAAGCCTAACAGATCTAAGTTTTGACGAACTTTGGACCAAACGTCAAGATAGTGTGATGGAAGTACGAACTTTGGGTTTTCAATTCTCTGAAGCTCTAGTTTGGGAGAACTTTGGTCCAAACATCAAGACAAACTCGAGAGAAAATGAACTTTTGGCTCCTAGCATGATAGAGCACTAACAAGTTCATATTTCGACGAATTTCGACACAAATGTCAAGACAAACTCTCCGAAGACTTACTAGGCTCAAGGGTTTGGCGAACCTTGAAGGCAACATACTTCGGGTCTCTATCTCTCCAAAGCATCGACAGGTCCAAGTTTGGACGAACTTTGACACAATTTCAAGATGAACTCTAGGAAGGGCAAACTTTGAGTTTATGGTCCTCTAAACCTCTAATGGGTAAAAGTTTGGTCCAAACGCTGAGACAAACTCTAAAAGGAATGAACTTTCGGTTAACTCAACAAAGCTCAAAAAGGGTTAGAAAGGATGAAATTTAGGCGAATCACTGTCCGAACTCTTGAAAGAATTAACATGTACACAAGCATCGAGACACGCTCTGGAAAGGATGAACTTTGGTTCCTAACTCTAAAAAATTCTAACAGGTCAAATTCTAGACGAAACGAACTCTTCAAACCATGAAGTTTAGGTTTCTAAGCCGAACGATGTTACATAAAAGCTATGATTTTTCCTTATTTAGGTTATTCACACATTTCCTTAAACTTAGTCCGTTGTTTTTTTAGTTTTTTGATATCTGAATTAACGCTCCCTATAGGATGGAAGAGCGTATTTTATGCTCGCCATTTGGGCCAACCCAAGATTTGTGCCACTACTACTAATTTTAGGATAGGATGGTTATTTAAATATGTCAACGGAATGAAAATAACAATTCATTGTGTCTTCAGCACACACTTTCTCTCTCTGTTAATCATCCGTTATTTTCTTTTTCTTCCAACAAATTTTCTTCAGCTATTTTTATTCCGTCGACGATTTCCTCGCGATTGTCAGAAGTCAACAAGTGGTATTATAGTTTGGTTAATCCACCAGTGGTATATCTGGTAGAGGAGCCGACTTTAACAAAAGTCAAGTTGAATAACTCAAGTGGTTAGAGCGTCGACCAAATAACACACAGGTCTCAGGTTCACGTAGAAGAAAATGCAAAGCATGTAAATACACACTTTATGGGGACCATCTCGAGCAGGCTCGCTCACTCCTCTACGCCACTGTCGAGTGCCCCAGCTTCTCCAACACTGCCACTAAAAGGCCCGACGTCGCGAAGACGAACGAGTATCTGGGGTTTCAGACCCACCAAAAAGACTTACAAAGGATGAACTTCTTATTTCAAAACCATCCAAAGACATACCAAGTCTTAGGTTTTGGGGAACTCTAAAGGCAGCAAACTTTAGGTCTCTAGCCCTCCAAAGCTCTAATGGGTCCAAGATTGGATTAACTTTAGCATGAAATTCGTCTTCCGCTTCAAGTTCCCTCAAGTTGTTCTTTCACTTCAGTTATTTGTTTCGACATATTTCAATTGTGGGCAATTGAGGATTCTATTTACATGGCTAAGTTAGGGCATGGCTCTAATACCATGTTAGATGAACACGACTCTCCACAATGGTATGATATTATCCACTTTGAGAATAAGCTCTCATGGCTTTGCTTTGGTATTTCCCAACGGGCCTCGTACCAATGAAGATAGTATTCTTTGATTATAAACCCATGATAATTCCCTAAATTAGCTAGGACTTTCACCCAACACTACCAACTCAAAAATTAATGTATCTTTGAAAAAGATGGAATCCATTTTTCATTTGCTTTATCCCATCAATCCCAAGCTAAGAATAAAACATTTGTTTTAGGGTCAAAGGTTCATCTCTTTCATATTTATTGAAATAAAAAGTATGACAGTGATATTGGCATCAAAACCCACACATGTTATAAAGAACTCTCCTCCTTCAAAATGTCTCCTTTTCTGACTTAATAGTTTTAAGTGATACATTCTTTCCATTGTTAAAGTGTAATCACAATAACATATAAGGTAACTCTCTATCGAAGCTCTCTCATGAATGTGTCGGTAGAGACCTTCGTTGATGCAGCTATGTATATTGATGCCAGTAACATGGTGCTACCAAATGTGATGGATTAGCATACAACACCTTCTCACACTAGAGATATTAAGTTGCTACAAAATATAGAGTTTTTTTTTTATCATTCTTATACTTTTTTACCTTGACTACAAGGATAAAAAAAAATAAAAAAATAAAAAAATAAAAAAAAAACTCTATTTTTATTTTTATTCATTTGGTAAAAAAAATTACTTTTTAATCCTGCATTTTAAACCTCTAAAAAAGTACCATCCATCAATTTAATACTTTATCAATTTTTTTAATACATAAAAAAATGAATGGTCCAGCTTTAAACTTAACATAAAAGGAGCTAATAAAATAGAAAATTAGTTGTTACAAAAGCTAACAGCTAAGAGGGTTGAGAAAATTAAGAAAGTTTTGTAGGTCACCTTACCTTTTACACCTTGGTAGGGAAGATATTCTCCAATAACTAAAATTTACAGCACACTTTCAACTAATTGTGGCTAAAATATAACTACCTACGACCTCAGTTTGACTATATGTATGTATATATATAAGAGGATAGAATCCAAATACTTTGTAGAAAAGGGTGAGAGATCTTCAAGAAGAACATGAAGTCTCTAAGCATATTCTGTTTAATCGTGTTGGTTGCTTTGACATCAAACAATATGATGAGATTTTCTTTTGCAGAATCTAAGCAACAATTGCCATTCACCAAATGGAAAGTGACTATTTTAAATGAGATGACTACTTCAACTCTAATTGTTCATTGCAAGTCAAAAGATGACGATCTGGGCGAGCACGTACTCCGCACCAGAGATAATTACAACTGGAGTTTTAAAGAAAATTTTTGGATTTCTACGTTGTTTTGGTGCCATTTTAGCAGCAAACATGGACAAGTTAGTGGAAATGTTTTTTGGCCAGAAGGAGGGAGTTGGTTTAATGATCAATGTATTCATCATAACTGCACTTGGTCAATTAGAGACCAAGGTATTTACTTGTATTTTGGATCTCGCAAGGGCTTCCGGTTAATGTATTATTGGAAATAATGCACTCCGACTTTCATTCAATTTCAATAAATAATTTTATGAATAAAAATGCTCGTTATCTTTTCGGAGGTTAAAGTTTCAATTCTAATGAAATTTGCTTTTCAAAATTTTAAAATATCAATAATGTCTTCAAACTAATTAGTTCGGATAGGATAGCCCTGACGTTGAGGTACCATCACGAATGCGTCGACAGAAACTTTTTGGTAATGCTATGTATATGACAGCGGTAACAGACACACATGCCAATGTCTCCAACAAGGCACCAATAGACATGAACAAGTCTACGAAAATGGGTCCAAGTTTAGACGAACTTTGGCACGAACTTCGAGACAAAATCTAAGAAGAGAAAACTTTGGTTTGTGATCTTTTAAACCTCTAATGAGTCGAAGTTTTGTCCAAACGCTGAGACGGACTCCATAAAGGATGAACTTTGATATCTAACTCTTCAAAGCTCAAAAAGTGTCAGAAAGAACTAACTTGTACAAAAGGGTCGAGACAAGTTCTGGAACGGACGAACTTTGGGTTTCAAACTCACCAAAGCACTAACTGTCAAAATTCAAATGAAACGGGCTCTTTAAACCATGAAGTTTAGGTTTCTAAGCCTAACGGATCCAAGTTTTGATGAACTTTGGACCAAACGTCAAGACAGTGTGATCGAAGGACAAATTTTGGGTTTTCAACTCTTAGAAGCTCTAATTTGGAAGAACTTTGGTCCAAACATAAAGAAAAACTTAGCTCCCAACACGATAGAGCACTAACAATCTCTCGAAAGGACGAACTGCTAGTTTTAAAACCCTCCGAAGACTTATCAAGCCCAAGGTTTTTGCGAACTTTGAAGGCAACATACTTTGGGTCTCTAACTCTCCAAAATATCGACGATGAACTCTAGGAAGAGAAAACTTTGAGTTTGCGGTCCTCCAAACATCTAATGGGTCAAAGTTCGGTCCAAACGCTAAGAAAGACTCCAAAAAGAACAAATTTTGGGTTTCTAACTCACCAAATCTTAAAAAGGGTGAGACAGGATGAAATTTGGACAAATCTCTATCCGAAATCTAGAAAGGATTAACATGTACACGAGCGTCGAGACAAGCTCTGGAAAGGATTTACATTGGGTTCCTACCTCTCTAAAATTCTAACAGGTCAAATTCTAGACGAAACAGACTCTTCAAACCACGAAGTTTAGGTTTCTATGCGAAACGAATTGACATTTGAACGAACTTTGGACCAAACACTGAGATAGTATGATGGAAGGACGAACTTTTAATTTTTAACAATCTCAAGCTCTGTTTTGGAAGAACTTTGGTCCAAAAATCAAGACAAACTGTGGAAAAAAATGAACTTTTGATTCTCAGCACGATAGATCTCAAACAAGTCCATGTTTCGACGAACTTCGGCACAGCTGTCAAGACGAACTCTAGAAAGGACAATCTTCTGGTTTCAAGACCCTCCAAAGACTTACAAGTCCAAGTTTTTGGTGAAATTTGAAGGCAACGATGTTTGGGTCTCTAGCCCTCCAAAGCTTCGACAGGTTTTGAAAAAAATAAACTTTTGCACAATAGAGCTCTTACAAGTCTTCATTTCGACGAACTTCAGCACAAATATCGAGACAAACTCTGAAAAGGATGAACTTCTTATTTCAAAACCATCTGAAGACATACTAGGCCCCAGGTTTTGGCGAACTCTAAAGGCAGCAAACTTTAGGTCCCTAGCCCTCCAAAGCTCTAACGGGTCCAAGTTTGGACAAACTTTAGCATGAACTTCTAGATGAACTCTGGGAAGGGCGAACTTTTCATTTTGTAGCCCTCCTGAAAGGACAAACTTTGGGTTTCTAACTCTCTGAAGCTTGAAAAGGGTCTGAAAGGACGAACTTTGGGTTCGTAATTCTTTAAAGCTCTAACGAGTCAAAGTTCAGACAAAACTCTCTCTTCAAATAATGAAATTAAGGTTTCCAAGTATTAGAGCCACATCGTAAGGCCTGATTGTGAGAAGAAGAAACTTTAGTTTTTTTCTTTAAAGAGTGAGCTGAAAGAGATTCAAAATATGGTAGCCGACAATTCCTAAGTTTGATGGCCATTATGATCATTGGTTTATGTTTATGAAAAATTTTCTTCGTTCAAAGGAATATTGGTCTTTGGTGGAGACCGAAATCCCTGCCGCAGCAGAAGGAGTAAAGATTACCGAAGCACAACAAAAAACAATTGCAGACCAGAAGCTGAAAGACTTGAAGGTCAAGAATTATTTGTTCCAAGCCATTGATCGAACTATTATGGAAACGATCCTTAATAGAGATACTCAAAACAAATTTGAAACTCTATGAAGCAGAAGTACTAGGGTTCCACAGGAGTCAAAAGAGCTCAACTCCAAGCTCTTGGGAAAGAGATCGAAGTCCTACAAATGAAAGAAGGTGAGAGTGTTGATGCATATTTTGCTCGAACTCACACCATTGCAAACAATATGAAAATTCATGGCGAAGACATAGGACAAGTTGTGATTATTGAAAAAATCTTGAGACCAATGACATCAAGATTTCACTATGTTATATGTTCGATTGAAGAGTCTAATAATTTAGACACTTTAACCAATGACATCAAGATTTCACTATGTTATATGTTCGATTGAAGAGTCTAATAATTTAGACACTTTAACAAATGACATCAAGATTTCACTATGTTATATGTTCGATTGAAGAGTCTAATAATTTAGACACTTTAACAATTGATGAATTGCAAAGTAGCTTACTCGTACATGAGCAATGACTGAATGGATGTGTAAGTCATGAACAAGCACTAAAGGTGACATATGATACCAGATTCGGTGGAAGAGGAGTTGATCGAGGTCGTGAATGAACAAGCACTAAAGGTGACATATGATACCAGATTCGGTGGAAGAGGAGTTGATCGAGGTCGTGAAGTTTTTCGAGGAAGAGGTAGAGGAAGAGGAAGAGGTAGGTGGAAGAGGAGTTGATCGAGGTCGTGAAGTTTTTCGAGGAAGAGGTAGAGGAAGAGGAAGAGGTAGACATCCATTCAGTTGATCGAGGTCGTGAAGTTTTTCGAGGAAGAGGTAGAGGAAGAGGAAGAGGTAGACATCCATTCAACAAAACTACCGTTGAATGTTATAAGTGTCATAGGTAGAGGAAGAGGAAGAGGTAGACATCCATTCAACAAAACTACCGTTGAATGTTATAAGTGTCATCGGTAGAGGAAGAGGAAGAGGTAGACATCCATTCAACAAAACTACCGTTGAATGTTATAAGTGTCATCAGTTAGGACACTTTAGATATGAGTGTCCTCAATGGGAAAAGGAAGCAAATTATGCTGAGCATGAGAATGAAGAAGAAATCTTGTTGATGTCATATGTGGAGCTCAATCAATCAAGGAGGGAAGATGTTTGGTTCCTTGATTCGGGGTGTAGCAATCATATGTGTGCAAACAAGGAATGGTTCTCAGATTTTGACGAAGAATTCCGACAATCTGTGAAGCTTGAAATTAATTTCAAGATGGCTGTGTTGAGAAAAAGTTAGTATGACTATCTTTAACAATTTCTCCCCTAACCTGATTGCATGGTGGGAAAGCAACATAGGGACGCATTTCCAAAGAGAAGTTTATGGAGCGCAACACAAAGACTGCAACTGGTACATGAAGACATTTATGGACCCATCAAACTTCTTTCAAACAGTAAGAAGAGGTATTTTATAAGTTTTATTGATGATTACAGCTGCAAGGTGTGGATATATTTTCTTGCTAGAAACTCTGAAGTCTTTACCATCTTCAAGAATATCAAAAATCTTGTTGAGAAAGAGACTGGAGATTTTATTCGTTGTCTACGCACAGACGGGGTGGACAGTTCACCTCTTATGAGTTCAACAATTTTTGCAAAACTAATGGTATAAGTAGACAACTTACTGCAGCCTACATTCCCCAACAAAATGGTGTAGCTAAGCGCAAGAATAGAACAATTATGAACATGGTTAGAAGTATATTATCAGAGAAGCAAGTTCCAACGAATTTCTAGCCATAAGCAGTAAACTGGACAATGCAAGTGCTAAACAGAAGTCCTACAGTGGTAGTGAAAGATATGACTCCTGAGGAGGCTTGGAGTGGCGTAAAACCTAATGTTGATTATTTTCGAGTTTTTGGATGCATTGGGAATGCTCATGTATCAAGCGTAAGAGAAAGAAGTTAGATGATCAAAGTTTTCAGCGTGTGCTTCTAGGGATGAATGAAGAGTCTAAAGCATACAGACTCTATGATCCAGTGTCCAAGAAGATAGTTGTAAGCAGAGATGTGATTTTTGAAGAAAACAAATGCTAGAATTGGGGGAAAACTAATGAAGAAGCTAGACTTGATACCCTTGAATGAGAAGATAGTAATATAGAAGGAAGCGAACATGACCATAGTGAAGAAGAATCTGAAGAGGAGACGATAGCAGAAGAAAAAGGGGAAGTTAGTATATCTTTCAGTGAGTCATCTGAATCAAATTCCTCAACATCTGAAGAAAGCACTGCCGAAGTGAGGAACAGAAGAGCACCATTATGGATGGAAGATTATGTGAGCAGGGGAAAATTTTATGAAGAAGCTGAGCACAACAATTTAGTTCTATTAACCTCAACTACAGATCCGACTACCTTTAAAGAAGCTGTTCAAAGTTCAAAATGGAGAGCTGCAATGGACTTTGAGATAGAAGCCATCGAACGAAATGAGACTTGGGAGTTGACAAATTTGCCTAAAGGAATGAAGAAGATTGGAGTAAAGTGGATTTTCGAAACCAAACTCAACGAAAATGGTGATGTTGACAAGTATAAGGCTAGGTTGATAGCAAAAGGTTATGCACAACAACATGGTATAGACTATACCGAGGCATTTGCACCTGTGGCTAGGTGGGATACTATTCGAATGATAATTGCTTTAGCAGCTCGGAATAGTTTGAACGTGTATCAGCTTGACGTGAAATTGAAGAAGGCATTATATGGCCTTTGTTGAGCAACCAAAAGGTTATGAGAAAAAAATGTCAAGAATACAAGGTATACAAATTGAAGAAGGCATTATATGGCCTTAAACAAGCCCCACGTGCATGGTACAGTCGAATTGAAGCACATTTTGTCAAAGAAGGATTTGAGAGGTGCAACTGTGACCATACTTTATTCATACAAACAGGAGATGGAGGTAAAATTTTGATTGTTAGTCTATATGTTGACGATCTAATTTTTACTGGTAATGATGAGAGCATGTTTGTTGAGTTCAAGAATTCTATGAAACTTGAATTTGAAATGGCTGATTTGAAAAAAAATGAAATATTTTCTCGGTGTAGAGATTTTACAAAATTTTGAAGGCATTTATATTAGTTAGAGAAAGTATGCAAAAGAAGTTTTGGAGAAGTTTAGGATGGAAAAAAGTAATACCGTGAAAAACCCTATTATTCCTGGGGTTAGACTAACAAAGGATGAAGAAGGAGCCAAGATCAATGCTACCATGTATAAACAATTGATTGTAAGCCTTATGTATCTAACTACAACAAGGCTGGATTTAATGTATGTAATGTCTCTAATGAGCAGATGGCCTAACGGATCAAAATTTGGATAAATTTTGGACCAAATGTCGAGACAGTGTGATGGACAAATGAACATAGGGTTTCTAACTCTCTGAAGCTCTATCTTGGAAGAACTTTGGTCCATACATCAAGATAGAATCCAAAAAAAAAATGAACTTTTGGCTCCCAACACAACAAGCTATAACAACTCCATATTTCGATAAACTTTGGCACAAATGTCAACAAGAACTCTAAAAAGGACGAACTTCTAATTTCAAAATCGTTCGAAGACTTACTAGGCCCAGGGTTCTGGCAATCTCTAAAGTAAGCAAACTTTTGCTCTAGCCCTCCAAAGCTAGGACGGGTCCATGTTTGGACGAACTTTGGCATGAACTTTGAGACGAACTCTAGGAAGGGAGAACTTTGGGTTGGTGGCCCTCCAAATTTCTAATGGATCAAAGTTTGGTTCAAACGATGAGATAGACTCAAGAAAGGATGAACTTGTGGTTTCTCACTCTTCAAAGCTTGAAGACGGTCAGAAAGGACAAACATTGGGCAAGACGAGCTCTGGAAAAGATGAACTTTGGGTTCCCAACTCTCCAAAGCTCTAATAGTGATAAGGCAGCCCTAATCCTCAGCCCAAAGATCCAACCTTTTGATGGGGTTAATGTCACACATGCGGAAGCAATTTGGATGTTAGGCACTCCAAGTACATCAATTTTAGTAAATTTGCTAGCATGTTCAAAAGCATTAAAACTCAAGAAGTTTGAGTAGTAACCTTTTGTAGTTTAAATTCCTTTCTTGTTTTAATTTCGTCTTCCTCACGAACGATTTCGAACCACCACTAGTGTCTTTCCTACCATTCTTCGATCTTAGAACGGAATTGTGAAATCCAGTGAGTGACTAAATTGGGAAAGAATTAGTATATGTGAAGAGACCATCATTGAGGGATTTTCTCAAAAAAATTTCAAAAAGAAATTCATGTAACTTGATTACTCAACTTATAGAGTCATATTTGGATGCTCGTGGAAATTGAGATTACCAAATTTTGACACTCAAAATTCCAATTCCACTCAAATTTTTTACAAACATGCAAGTGTGGTTAAACCATATCTTAAATCTCAATATTCCAACTCAAACATCGATATTTTCACTAAGTGAAGTCAACATTTTGACTTTCTATATTTTAATTCAACGATTAATTTAAATAATTAATTTCAAATTAAATTAAATTATATAATTAATTAATATTTAACATTAAATCAAACGCAATTCCCAAATAATTCTGGCCCATATTGATTATGAATCCCTATCCATAATTACAATATTTAAATCTTATTTAAATATCTTCGATTCTCTTTCTTCGTGTTAATTCATAATTTAGGCAGTTAAATATATTGTATATATTTAGCGCATATTCCCTAATTCGAATTCTAACACTTCGAACTCTTTGGTCACACTATTCTAATGTTTAATTCGATATGAGCAAGCAGGGGTACCTAATGGATCTACAGATCATGGGCTCCAACGATCAAAGATTAACCGGCTAAACTCATTAACCTAGTTAACCAACATTCGTTAACTACCAGGACACTCCACTATAGCCTAGTAGTTGCACGCCCCTGACTATAGATATATTTTGTCCATTTGATATAACCATAATTAGTAAGTCCATCTTTCAAAGGTTGTTCATAACTAGAGGTGGGTCAATTTACCGTTTTACCCTTAAAGTTACTACTTGTTCTTTAAGTCTCACCCATCCTCTAATGAGCAATTTGTTTGTGGTTCAACTACTAAACCGAATCCCTGTCTGGCCAATGAGAGAGTGGGGCCCCTTGTTCAAGACCTCAAGTCAATACTTAAATGAACAACCTCTCTACTGTCCCTAAAAGCAGGTAGGAGTGAATTCCATCTTGCACCCCATGTCCCTAGCTATTCACCAAATCTTACCCCTGAAATGGGAGGCTTATTGAATCGGTTAACTTGGGTCACTCTCACCCCTAGAGATGGTGAGTGCGGACATGCACAGTATAATGATGGGGGTGTTCATGAGGTGCAAGACACTAGGGGCTTTGCTGACCTCCAGACGTTGCTACAGATTAGTGACNAGAGAGGGGAAGATTCATAAAACACAAATCGTGATTAAAAAAAAAAAAGTAAAAATTTTCGAGAAGTAAAACAAAACATTTAAAGCATAAGTACGTACGTACGTACATATATATATATATATATATATGTACACGTATATTTACATTATATCAAAATGTTAGATAAAAATCGANCTCCAGACGTTGCTACAGATTAGTGACTAGAGAGGGTTTAGGGGGTGTGCGAGCCCACCTAGGGACTCACACTCGCACGTGTGAGTCGTGTGTAGGGAAGTATTACACATCCATAGTTGCTTGAGACTAGAGGCCACCCCTAGATGAGATAGGGACATGTCCCAAGAGCATGATTGCATGTGTTTGCATTTGCATGGCCCCCTATAGTGGGGACATTTACTGAGTATTCTTCAAAATACTCAGGTCACTTGTACGGATGACGACGACATCGCAAGCAGAGACTGTGGCACGTCCATAGGGTAGATTCATATTTAAATTTCTAGTTTTAGGTTAGAATAGGTTGTTATACATCTCATTGTTTTAAATTATTTTGTATTTGTTTTTATTTTCTCTAAATTTTTTAGTATTTCGTATTTAAACACCTAAGACCATGACTGTGTTTTTAAGAGAAGAGGATGTTTTTAATGTTTTCGACATTTATACTATAGATGACATTTTCTTTTAGGAGTTATATTTCTGCATGAGAGATGAGCATGGGACGTTAGTAGAGACTCTGAGTATGTAGAAATTTAAGGTCATTACAACTAATATACCACTTTATATTGTATCATTATAGACTTTTTAAAAATGAATACGAAAACAATTATCGATAAAAATAAAATTAAATACGATAGATTTATCATTTTTATTCAATTGATTAGATAAAAGATGATAAACATATCAATTACATTTACTAGTGATATACAAGGATAAAAAAAATTAGATACCATAGATTTATCATTTTAAGAGGTTTGATGATACAAGAGTGGTTTTCTTAATTTTGTCGGTCACCTAGCATCAAATAAATAGTCTTGTATGTTCATTTATTTAAATATGATTAAAATCCATAATTTAACTATAACTATTTGATTAAAAAAAAATTCTTTATAAAATTGCATAACTTAAAATTGTTTTAATAGACAACATCTATTTAGTATGCATTTTTTAAGCATTCAATGTGATATGCAAGAATTTTAACTCTCATATTCTCCATCGAAACTTAATAAATATTAGTCACCTTTAAAACAATTTTAAAAACATGGAACGTGTGTTAATTAACCTATTCCTACATAATTGAGTATTGTCCCTATCTAAATTTGTCACAACCTGAGATGGGAAGATTCATAAAACACAAATCGTGATTAAAAAAAAAAAAGTAAAAATTTTCGAGAAGTAAAACAAAACATTTAAAGCATAAGTACGTACGTACGTACATATATATATATATATATATATGTACACGTATATTTACATTATATCAAAATGTTAGATAAAAATCGAGGATAAATATCAAGTTTTATTTAATGGATCAAAGTTTGGTTTAAACGCTGAGATAGACTCAAGAAAGGATGAACTTGTGGTTTCTCACTCTTCAAAGCTTGAAGATGGTAAGAAAGGACAAACATTGGGCAAGACAAGCTTTGGAAAAGACGAACTTTGGGTTCCCAACTCTCCAAAGCTCTAATAGTGATAAGGCAGCCCTAATCCTTAGCCCAAAAATTCAACCTTTTGATGGGGTTAATGTCACACATGCGGAAGCAATTTGGATGTTAGGCACTCTAAGTACATCAATTTTAGTAAATTTGCTAGCTTGTTCAGAAGCATTAAAACTCAAGAAGTTTGAGTAGTAACCTTTTGTAGTTTAAATTCCTTTTTTGCTTTAATTTCATTTTTCTCACAAACGATTTCGAACCACCACTAGTGTCTTCCTAATATTCTCCGACCTTAGAACAAAATTGTGGAATCCAGTGAATGACTAAATTTGTAAAGAATTTAGTATATGTGAAGAGATGAGGGATTTTCTCAAAAAAAAATTCAGAAAGAAATTCGTATTTATTTAGCGCATATTCCCTAATTCGAATTCGAACACTTCGAACTCTTTGGTCACATTATTCTAATGTTTAGTCCGATATGAGCAAGCAGGGATACCTAATGGACCTACAGATCATGAGCTCCAACGATCAAAGATTAACCGGCTAAACTCATTAACCTAGTTAACTAACATTCGTTAACTACCAGGACACTCCACTATAGCCTAGTAGTTGCACACCCCTCACTATAGATATATTTTTGTCCATTTGATATAATCATAATTAGTAAGTCCATCTTTCACAGGTTGTTCGTAACTAGAGCTGGGTCAATTTTCCGTTTTACACCTAAAGTTACTACTTGTTCTTTAAGTCTCACTCATCCTCTAATGAGCAATTTGTTTGTGGTCCAACTACTAAACCGAATCCCTCTCTGGCCAATGAGAGGGTGGGGCCCCTTGTTCAAGACCTAGAGTCAGTACTTAAAGGAACAGCCTCTTTACTGTCCCTAAAAGCGGGCAGGAGTGAATTCCATCTTGCACCCCATGTCCCTAGCTATTCAACAAATCTTACCCCTGAAATGGGAGGCTTATTGAATCGGTGAACTTGGGCCACTCTCACCCATACAAATCTAAGGATAAGGGTGAGGGTCTTCGGTAGAACGCCGAAGTTTTTGCTCGCACACGACCCACAAAGGGCGGCCGAGGGCTGGAATGCCACAAATCGCGTCTCCGAACTTCAGCCACCTTGAAAGAACCTGCAAAGTAACGAAAATAGTGAAAAACGAGAAGGAACAGAAAACCGACAGAACTCCGGCGAAGCCGAACCATACGAATCGACGTCAAAACCCCCATTTTACACCATAAAAGTAATCCCAGAACCCTTTACACACATCAGGAGTAGGTTTTAGACGAATCCCTAACGCTGAACACCGTCGGCAAGGAAGACAGAACGGCGGACTTCCGAGCTTCTCAAGATCCGAGAGTGTGAGGTCCTTACAAATGAAATCTATACCAAAAACGGGGTTAGGGTGAAGAATAATCTCGGGAACGGAGGAAAAAAGAGGGAAAAAGGACGTCGAGACGACGTTGTCGAGGAGAGAGAGAGGTCGCTGGAAAATCGCACAGGCAGTCGGGCGAAGAGGACGAAGTCCGACCCGAGAGCCGGATCCGGCAACCCGAACCAAACCCAATTCCCTTCGGTCGGCCCAAGACCGACGATTCCCGCGGCCCAAACGCTCCGGCCCTTCACCCGCGAATCGGCCCATCACCGCGCACGGCCCATCACCCGCATTCGGCCCGAGACCCACGAGCAATCCGTTAACCCGCGCCTCGACCTAAGACTCCTGCACACGCATCGCTCTCTGATTGTGCCACGTGGCACGTTCGCAGCGCGGCTTCTCTCAGCTCAAGCGGCTAGATCGGCTCGGCAGCGGCTCCTCGGCTCCGGCGGCTTATTCGGCTCGAGAAACCTGTTTCCAGCCCGTTTGACATCGTTTCAACCCTCTCAGACCTGGTTTCGGCCCTGTGTAAGGTAAAATGGAACATTTTAAGGTCGTATTTCACAAATTTTTCAGTTGGGAATTTATTATTATTTGTGAAATACTAACGAAAGTGACGAATGAACCAATAGGAACAACCCACCAACAGAAGCGTAGAACGTTCACGAGGAGCTAGGAGCTTACGTTATATTCTAGGGAGGACATCGGCTAAGGCCTACCAAGTAAGTGGCTCACCTGTTGTAGGTTACGCATTATTTGCTGTATGTTGGCACGTGCCCGTGGATTTGCACGTATCATTAAATTGTATGCTAGTTTAATGTGCATAAGTATGAAATCATGTGAACGTGAATGTATGTTATGTATGCTGCTTAGTTGATGTGATATGTTATGCATGTGACGATGTGTGGCCCTTGAACGATTATGACTTGTTTGTATGAATATTTGAATGTAACTGCATGAATTGTATGATATGAAATACGATAAATTGCATGAAACATAACACCGCTAGGAATATGTATGATATGTAAAGAAATGAGAATGAGAATGACATGTCAGCATGAAACGTGACAGGGGGTTATGTTCATTAATGATAACTGTAGGACTAGTGGGGCCTCATGCATATTGTGTGTTCATGCATTTGGGGGGATACCCCTATCCCATCATGAGGGTATGAACGTGTACATCCAATGGCAGGACAACGATCGTTATGCTTTGTTTATGAATTTATTCCACTTACTCTTCTTGATTTGCTTTCCCTGTTCCTTCTAATATTTGTTGTGAGTGAAGCAGGCACAAGTAAGGCAGATTTGATCAAAGTACTGCACAAAGAGGTGAAAGGTTTCTTCAAGAATTAACAAAGAATGGAAGGAAATTATTTTTTAACCCGGTGATTGGGTTTGGATATATTTTCGCGAAGAGAGATTTCCATCTCAAAGATAGACCAAGTTACATCAAAGAGGGGATGACCCTTATCAAGTCCTTAAAAGAATTAATAACAATGCCTATAAAATTGATCTTCTTGGAGAATTTTCAGTACGTTCTACTTTAAATATTGTTGACTTGAGTCCTTTTGATGTAGGTGATAATTTTCCTGATTCGAGGACAAATCCTTTTGAGAAGTGGGAAGATGACCACCGAACATTATACACTTTCAAATATATGTATATTCTATGAACATTAAATATTATAAACTTTTTTTTCCCTAATTCTCAATCTCACCTTTATAGTTTAAATTAGGGAAACATATTTTTAAATTTTTTTACCAATAAATCTATAATAATATTTTGGGAATATATATATTTAAATAAAATATAATTTTAGTAGTGGCAACATTCGAGGCTAGAAACTTTATTTTAAAATATTTAACCATCTTTTATCATTATTTGCTTAATTTCTTTTTCATTTTAAAAGTGAACTTATCTAAATAATGAAGGGTCAAACTTTAAACTTTACCTAAAAAAACTAATATAATAAAAAATCAGTTACAAAAGCTAACAGCCAACTAATACGGAGAAAATTAAGAAAGTTTAGGTGAAGGTCCCACCCTGTTATGGAAGATATGTTGTAATAACCAAAATTTACACAACACTTTTAACTAATTGTTTTTCAATATAACTAAGTACCACTCATTTTGGCTATATTTATGTATATATAAGAGATAGAATCCAATTAGGTTGGTAAAAAAGGGTGAACTATCTTCTAGTAGAAAATGAAGTCTCTAAGCATATTCTGTTCCATCGTTTTGGTTGCCTTGGCATCGAACAATATGATGAAGTTTTGTTTTGCAGAATCTAATTTACAATTACCGTTCTCCCGATGGAAAGTGACTATTTTAAATGGGATGACTGCTTCAACTCTAATTGTTCATTGCAAGTCAGCAAATGACGATATGGGCGAGCACGTACTCCGCACTGGAGATAATTACAATTGGAGTTTTAAAGAAAATTTTTGGACTTCTACGTTGTTTTGGTGTCATTTTAGCAGCAAATATGGACAAGTTGATGGAAATGTTTTTTGGCCAGTAAAAGGGAATTGGTTTAATGATCAATGTGATGATAATAATTGCACTTGGGCAGGTCGAGAGGAAGGTATTACTTGTATTTTGTATCTCTCAATATATTCCAGTTAATGTATCATTGGAAATGATGCAGTTTGACTTTCATTCAATTTCAATAAATAATTTTATGAATAAAAATGCTCGTTATCTTTTTTGAAGTTAAAGGTTCAATTCTAATCAAATTTGATTTTCAAAATTTTAAAACTTAAATTATATCTTCAAACTAATTAGTTGGGATAGGATATATAATTTATATATAAACGATACATAAAGTAGGAAGTTCCATTTAGGAACTTTTAGTGATGGAATAAGGAAAGAGAAGAGACTACTTTAGGATTGTGTTGTAAGAGAAAAGTTCCCAAATTCTTAAACTCTAGCTTATTTGACAATGTTTACGATGAAAGTTCCCAAATTCTTAAACTCTAGCTTATTTGACAATGTTTACGATGAAAGTTCCCAAATTCTCAAACTCTAGCTTGGCCACAAATCAAATACAGTAAGTCGTTCCTAGATCCATATGATTTACTAGTGCATTCAATTTGCATTGGGTTAGGGTTAAATTTTTAACCGAGTTCATGTCATGATTTTGACTCCAAAAATCTACTAGAATTGGGGTAGCTAGCCCCAAGAGAAGAAGTATTACTAATTTCTTGATTTTGTATCGTCAAACGTGTTATACCATAAAATTTATTATATGTTTAGTACATCATCAGAACACGTGTCATAACATTACGTATCATCTCATAGCCACGTTGTATCACAGGGGACTTATCATCTTGTAAACATATCAGTCAAATTGTTTTGTAAATACGTCAGTCATATCGTTTCATAAACATAACCTAGTCATATTATTTCACAAACATATCATGGTCATCTCATTTCATAAACGTATTATAGTCGTATCATTTCATAAAAATATTCTTGTCATATCATTTCATAAGCATATCATAGTCATCTCGTTTTGTAAACATGTCTTAGTGTAATACCCAAAAAAAATAAAGGAGTAAATAAACAAATAAAAATTATTATAAACAAAAATTATTATTCCCTTTTAAAAATAATAATAATAATAAATTAATAAATAAAAAATAAAAACAATTCTTCCGACTTCTCAACTAACGGTCGTCCATTTCCCCAATTATCTCTCCTCAACCTATCCCACAATTCCTACAAAAGGAAACATAAACAAAAAATGTGGTTTGAGGAAACATAAATGTCTATCTGGATTTACAAGCTCAGATCTATCTTGATAACAGATTTCGTCTTTAAGTTAGATCATCAAGATAGATCTACCCTAGAAAGAGATTTCATCTTTATATTTCAGACCTTCTTTTTCGTTTATCAATCTATTATAAATCAATTTATATCTTTTTCCCTTGTCCAATCATTTAGATTTTTTTTTATTGAGTTCAAATCACTCCGAATCAATAAGATTTTAAATCAATTTAGATTTTTTTTTCTTATCCAATTATTTAGATTAGAATCAATAACATTTTAGTGAAGAGTTTGAATAAATCACAATCTAACCTCAGTAGTCCAACAATATTAAAAAATTGGCCTTGAATATATTAAACATGAATTAAAATAAAATAAAGAAATACAGGCCAACAATACTTGTCTTAACTAAACTTAGATTATTGGGAAGTAAGAAAATAAGAAAATATAGAAAGAAAATAAAATTTTTGAAAGAAAATCAATTAGCAAAATTGACCAATAATATTTGTTGGATTAAAAAGTAAATATTTAATGAAAATATTATTATATATATATATCCAAGACTCTAATCATAAAGTCTACAATGTTCACGTCACAAGTCTAACACATGGACCATTTTAATATTTAGAGAATTGAAATTGAAATTGATGTCACGGTTTATATAGGTTGACTTGGATACAAATGACAACATTGAACTTTCTTAAAGATAAATCATTGACACCAGCCTAAGCTAATCAGGTAAGTGGCCTTGCTATCGGCATGGTTCTATTCGATGTTGACACGTGCCCCGTTGTTCTACACGTGTCATATATATTGATATGTGTGAATTGTCTGTGGATCGATATGCTTCTTATATGTTATGTATATGTTATAATATGTGAATTGTATGATAATAATTACGGTACGACATGTTCAATAATATGTTTGAGATAAGGATACGAGAAGGGTGCACAAAACAAAATGTAATGGTAGGAGTAAGATACGTTCATGAAAAGTTAAGGTTAGGTTACATACTGTAGTGCTATTGATAGGAGAGATTGATGAACGAATACGGTTAGGTTATGGGTAGAAAGGGATAGGTTTGTGATAGATTGATAGAACGATAATGTTACGATACGTTCCTGTGATGATATGACTAAGGTATGTTCACGTAACGATATGACTGTGATAGGTATAAGAACGTTAAAGCTATGATAAGTTAGGGAACAATATGACCACGAAGTGTTTATGATATGACATGTTTATGATACGATATATTGTGATGTGATAGGTTATGTTTAGATTGTTTTGTGACTATTGAGGTAATTATTGTATGAATTGCACGTTATGAAATGACATGTTAAAAGCATAGCGCATTATGTTATGTTTTCTAAATTGTATGTATACAACATGTTATAAATGACATGATATCACGATAAATGAAAAAATATAACCCGTTAGAATTATGCATGATATGAAAATTGAAAAATGAGAAAAGATATGAATGTAAAACTGGGTTATATTTAATAAGGTTGAAAATGGAAAATTATTGGACATTATGTGTGCTGATGCATTGGGGGATACCCCTATTTCATCACGATGGGTATGGGTACGATCAGTATATTTTACAAAATCCTGCCGGAAGGGGTATGATCCTTATGTTTTACATAATGCTTCCGACAGGGTACGATCATTATGTTTTAGGCTAACACTTGATTTTAAGTAATCCGTTAAGACTAGAGTCTCCAAGTTTTGGTTGGTCGTGGTTTGTTCCATTGGCCATGTTATTTGTGGGATTTACTGTTGCTTTCTTGTCTAATACAACTTTTTCAATTATGCTATCTGAGGTGGAACCTATGGTCTATGTGCTAAGACATTTGAGGGTTTGCTGAGTTTCTAGCTATTGACATGGACTCAAAAGTTCATAAAATTAATTTATATTAAATGAAATCATTGTTGAAAGAGCATAAACAAAATAATATCAACTTTAAACCAACGAAATAATATCTAACCTAAGTGCTACAATTTTAAGAAGAATACAATTACCCTAGCTTCGATTCCATGACCTTCACAACAACGTCGTCATCTTTACAAGGGTACCTTACCTTTCCCCGAAAAATAAGAGTAGAACATGATTTGAGTATTTTACGATATATTCACTCAGTAAACTCACTATTGGGATTATGAAATGCAATTATATGTAATCATGATTGAGACCTATACTTTAATTATCATCATGGCCTTGGTCTCACTTTTAAGTTCGGGCTGAAATTGGATGTGAAGTACTGCTCTACATACGACCCTTGCATGCGTGCACGGACTCCAAAGTGAGTTCGTATACGTATCATTTGACCTAGCCTTCAATTAGTGTACCCTCATGCCACAAAAAAAAAACTTGACATAAATCATGGCATATACGTATGATGCAGGTCATAACTCTATTCTTTCATCAGATAGCTTTCATGAATAACATACTTTATTCAACCGTATTTCATAATCTTGACATAAACATGTTAACATGGTGTGTGTAGCATAACATAGAGAAATATTATGTATCACAAAATGCTGAGTGCAACAACCCAAAGTAAGGATAAAACTAACCCAAGGAAACCAATAAAACTAACCCAAGGAAACCAAGAGAATGAATTAATGCATTTAAGCAAGAACAGCGTCTTAAGGAAGTAATTTCTATACCCTATGAATTAATTTAAGGATTTAAGGCATTTGAAAAAGGATTGGAAAAGAAGAGGCAAACAAAAATAGGCAAAATGAAATTCTTTTTTCCAATTTATAAGGAACTTTCCCATTTTTAATTCATTATCTAGAATGAGTTTTAATATGCTCAAGAAAGGAAATTTCCGCATTTTTAATTCATTATCTAGAATGAGTTTTAATATGCTCAAGAAAGGAAAATGACAGCTGATGAAAAAGTTTTAGAAAATTTTTATTTATTTATTTATCTTTTTAAAAAATAAAAATAAAATATTAAGAAAATGACACATTACTAAAATAACCCTTAAAATATGGATAATTATTAAAATGCCC
>NW_019268575.1:182561-192748 GCF_002738365.1 Cucurbita moschata
AAGAAACCTCTAATCTAGCAGTTGTTGATAACAGTAAGAAAAGAAGACCCAGAAGCATAGATTAGGGCAAAGAGGTGGATGTGAGAGCTCAAAGGAAGGGAACTTCCATTGAAAAACAGCAACAAAGCGAGATAACTCTCTATTTCCTTATTCTCTTTTCTTATTCTATCAATTTTACATGATTGAGATGTGGGTTCCTCTGTTTAATTCAATTTGTATGGAGAGCTAACCTTTATAGGGGAGGCGAGAGAGTTTTATATAGTTTAAGTATGTTGACGAAATGATTTTAGTTTATTAAACAGTTATTGTTAATGATTTACATGTGTGTTTAATTAGCTACTTTACCTACATCGTTGTTCTCTTCTTCTAGAGAAGAGGGAGCAATGAAATTCTCCTTAATACTCTAGTTCCATTGCAAGGAGACTTGAAGGTAATATAAGGGTTAGTAATAATTCTTCTCCTAGAGCCTTGTTAATAGAAATAAAAAACGATTATGGAAATAATCATCATGTAGGACCCTCGGAAGTGGGCTTGGGAATCTATTAAAAGGAACTAAAATCTACCAAAAACTCAACAACTTATCTATTTAATCTCTCTTAGCCAAACCTTCCTCATTATAGTTGATTTTCTCATCATTTTCTGTTTTTCGACAGCAGTGACACTCTGCTTTAGTTTTGTTTAATTAGTCAAAATCAACAACACCAATTTGAATGTTACCCAAAAACATACTTAATTTTCAACGATAAAATTAACCAAAAAGATAAGTTCTGTGGAATTGATAATTTATTTATTACTTGCTACTTGTGATAGTGTATACTTACACATCATTTTATTATATACATCCATAAGCGATCAGTCCACTAAGCCCTCTAATAGTTGACTCATAATCTTTTGTAAGCTAGGGTGCTCTCATTGGAATTTAATAATCCTTACCGTATTGTGGGTTTTACTATGACTCGAGCCATCTGTGATATGATTCCCTCAACTACTACAACTATGTTAGCTCGCTCGAAATGTCTTTGTACTTGTGCTACCCTAGTAATGAGGGTTGACAAGTACATAATTTTTTGAATTAGTGCCTCAACGACCATGTTTGCTTTTCAAGGGTAGTACTGGATGTCTATGTCGTAATTCTTCACACGTTCTAACCATTTCTGGGTGAAGAAATACTTTAAACTGTTGTCGGTATAGATTTGAGTATTATCTCCATACAAGTAGTGTCGCCAATTTTTTTATGCGAACAATACCGCGGCAAACTCTAGATCCTGTTGGGACAATTCTTCTCATATTCTTTTAACTGATAGGATGCATATGTAACAACCTTGTAATGTTGCATCAACACACATCCTAATACCTTTTTGGAAGCATCACTATAAATCATGTACCCTTCTGAACTCTCTGATACCACACTAGAGTTGTTACCAACCTTTGATTTAGGTTTTGAAAGCTTGCCTCACACATGTCATTCTATATTAATTGTACGTTCTTCCTTGTCAATTGTGTAAGTGGTGAGGCTATTCTAGCAAAGTCATGCACAAATCTTCGATAGTACCCGACTAACTCAAGAAAACTTCGGATCTCTGTAATCGTAGTTGGGCATTCCCACTTAGTAACCACTTCAATCTTGATAGGATCTACGAATATTCCGTCCTTTGACAACACATGTCCAATGAATGAGACTTTTCGTAGCAAAAATTTTCACTTGAGAACTTTGCGTACAACTTTTTCTCTCTCAAGGTGGTTAGAACTTTTCGAAGGTGTTCTTGGTGTGTTTTTTTAGTATACTAGGATGTCCTCTTTGAACACGATAATAAACGTTCGGTTCATTAACTTCATGAGCATAGTTAGGGTGTTTGTGAGGCCAAACGACATCACTACTAACTCATAGTAACCTTACTTTGTCCTAAATTCTATCTTTGGTACATCCCACTCTTTAATCATAATTTGATGGTATCCTAACTCAAGGTCTATCTTAGAAAATACTGTTTCTTCCCTGAGTTGGTCAAATAGATCTTCAATATGTGGAAGTTGATACTTATTCTTTATCATCCTCTTATTCAGTTCTATGTAATAGATCTTGGTGTGTTTTTCGGATGTGTTCTTGGTTTGTTATTCTTTATCATCCTCTTATTCTTTTCCGCAGGTGTTCTTGGTGTGTTTTTTAGTATACTAGGATGTTGTCTTTCAACACGTTAATAAACGTTCAGATCATTAACTTCATGAGCATAGTTAGGGTGGTTGTGAGGCCAAATGACATCACTACAAACTCATAGTTACCTTACTTTGTCCACAATTCTATCTTTGGTAAATCCCTCTCTTTAATCGTAATTTGATGGTATCCTCATTGAAGGTCTATCTTAGAAAATACTGTTTCTTCCCTGAGTTGGTCAAATAGATCTTCAATATGAGGAAGTTGATACTTATTCTTTATCGTCCTCTTATTCAGTTCTATGTAATCGATGCATAGCGCATCAAGCCATCAATCTTCTTGACAAACAACATCGCGCACCCCAAGGCGATATGCTAAGACAGATGAAGCTCTTGTCCAGTAGGTCTTGTAGTTGGGCCTTGAGCTCTTTCAACTCTGTTGGATCCATGAGGTAAGAAGCTTTGGAAATAGGCGCAGTTCCCAGCTCGACATCTATAAAAAAATTTACAGCTCGAGAAGGGGGTATTTATTGGATTTTATGTTCTAAAACTCATAGTTTGTAAACAAAAACATATTCGGTTTTCAATAAAGTTATTATTGATGTTTATTCAGTAAAGATTGTTATTAAATAAAGTGAATGTTACGATTATTAATCTAAATCCAATAAAATAAGAACACTCTGGCTATAGTATGATTACTTGAACTATATGTAGAGACATAAGAGTGGATCAAGTTCAAATATATAGTCAAAATGATCTAGAGTACACGGACAAGGTTGAGTGCCTTATTCTGGGGACACTATGGATGCGACCCACTTTTGTACATGATCACTAAATTGTACACGTGGAGACATGTGAGTGGGGGCGTCCTATGCAATGAGTATTGCATAAGATCGGACCATGAAGAAAACCACTCTCACTTTATAATGTCGTTTACTATTGAGACTGATTTTTTATTCGATGACCTAGGTAACTCGATCTTAATCTTGAACTAACTATGAACTCCTGTTTATTTGGAATTATCCTTAGATTTTCATGGGTGAGAGTGGCCCGAGTTTGCCAACTCGATAAGCCTCTCATTTCAGAGGTATGACTGGGTGAATAGTGGGGGACATAGAGTGTAAGATGGAATTCACTCCTACACACTTTTAGGGATAGTAGAGAGGTTGTTCCCTTAAGTACTGACTCCAAGTCTTGAACAAGGGGCCCCACCCTCTCATTGGCTCGAGAGGGATTCGGTTTGGTGGTTGGACCACAAACTAATTGTTCATTAGAGGATCAGTGGGACTCAAGGAAAGAGAAGTAACTTTAGGGGTAACGGTAAATTGACCCAGCTCTAGTTACGAACAACCTGTGAAGGATCGACTTACTAATCTTGGTTATATCAAATGGACAGAAATATATCTATAGTGAGGGTAGTGCAACTACTAGGCTATAGTGGAGTGTCCTAGTAGTTAACGAATGTTGGTTAACAAGGTTAATGAGTTTAGCCAGGTAATCTCAGATCGTTGGAGCCCATGATCTGTAGGTCCATTAGGTTCCCCTACTAGCTCATATCGGTCTAAACCTTAGAACAGTGTGACGGGTGAGTTCGAAGTGTTCGAAATCAAATTAGGGAATATACGCTAAACATATACGATATATTTAACCGCATTTTGTTTTAATTATGAATTAAACAAAAAGAGAGAATTGGAGATATTTAAATAATATTTTAGTATTTTAATTATAAATAGGGATTCATAATCCATGTGCCCGAATTGATTGGGATTGACATTTCATTTAATGTTAAATATTAATTAAATTGTTTAAGTAATCGTTTAATATTATTTTGATTTGAAATTAATTATTTAAATTACTTCTTGAATTAAAATAAGGAAAGTCAAAATGTTGTTGATAATAAGGATGGACTTTGAGCAACCCTTTGTGTCGTATATAATATTTTAGAAAACTTTATTTAATATTTTAATTTCATAATTTCTCGTAGTGGGCAAAAGGTGGAACAAAAGTTCTTCTAAACTCCTTTTCGAGAGCATTGGAGAGTTAGAATCCAAAAGTTCGTCTTTTCTCGAGCCTATCTTAGCGTCTGGATAAAACTTCGACCCAGTAAAGGTTTTGAGGTTCACAAACTCGAAGTTCATCCTTTCTAGAGTTTGTCCATCTCTCCCAGTGTCTCGACGTTTGGTCCAAAGTTCAAACAAAATACGATCCGTTAGGCTTAGAATCTTGAATTTCGTGGTTTGAAGAAACCATTTCGTCTGGATTTTGACCTGTTAGAGCTTTAGAGAGTTTAAAACTCAAAGTTTATCCTTTCCCACCTGAGTTAATAAGCTTGACTTAGCAAAACAAATAGCAATTTTAGGATAATTATTGAGTAATTTTTTATTTGAATAAGTTTAGATTTGTTATTAAGCCGTTATTAACAACGTAGGAGGAAGTTTAGGAGATCGATTGTACAATCTCTTACAAACTAGAGCTTCAGAGAGTTAGAAACCCAAAGTTCGTCCATCTCTCACAGTGTCTCGACGTTTGGTCCAAAGTTCAAACAAAATACGATCCGTTAGGCTTAGAATCTTGAATTTCGTGGTTTGAAGAAACCATTTTGTCTGGATTTTGACTTGTTAGAGCTTTAGAGAGTTTGAAACACAAAGTTTATCCTTTCCCACCTGAGTTAATAAGCTTGACTTAGCAAAACAAATAGCAATTTTAGGATAATTATTGAGTAATTTTTTATTTGAATAAGTTTAGATTTGTTATTAAGGCGTTATTAACAACCTAGGAGGTAGTTTAGGAGATCGATTGTACAATCTCCACCGTAGGTTGGCACACCCCGGGCTCCTTTCCTTGTCCGTCTAGCAAGCTCTGGTAGCTCTCTATGTCGGATACCTGTTAGAAACGGTAGCCGTCACGGCAGCATTACGTAAAACATAATGAAAGTTATCCTGCCTTGTGGTGTACGCGCCCATACTATCGTGAAGGAATATGGGTATCCCCGAATGCATGAACGCACATTAATGCATGAGTTCCCAATATTTTTCCATTTTCAACATTATTAAATATAACTCCCGCTATCATTTCATTGATATCATACCATTTCTCATATCAGTTATCACATCGTTCATGCTTATATCGGGATTATATTTCATGTTATTTATCGTTCTTCATGTAATTCAAATCATTCTATACATGCAGTTCACAAGACATAGCGTAACATTTTCATGCTTTCAACATAACGTTCCATAACGCACAAACTAGCTAAATCTAATTATGCATAAAAATTTACTCCTAATGATTTAAACTATCTATGCCTAATTACGCATAAATGATTTAAATTGGATTCCAAAAATTTAACTTAAGTCTAATTATGCATAAAAACTTACTCCTCATAATTTAAACTAAGTCTAATTATGCATAAAAACGTACTCCCAATAATTTAAACTAAGTCCAATACTGCATAGAAACTTAGTCCCAATAATTTAAACTAAGCCCAATGCGGCATACAAACTGACTCCTAATAATTTAAACTAGGCCTCATCATGCTTAAATAATTTAAACTCGATTCAAAAAATTTAACTAGCTAGAAGGTAGTCATACATACTAACTTTGAACGCTTTCTAAAAATTGAAACTAGGAGGAAAGAGTCCGAGCAAATCAATAAAAATTTTGGCCTTGAGACGTCAGAAAGTGTACTCTCTGACTGGCTCGAACCGTTTATTTAGGATGATAAAATGAAGTGGGAGACCTCCCTTTTTTATAATGGAGGCCAATCTGCCACTTCTAAGCTTTAGCGACGTGGCACAAAGTTTCGCTTCATTTATTTATTTTTTATTTTTTTATTTTTTATTTTTCGTTCATACATCATACATGTCAAGATAAAACTTTCGTCCTCGAAAGTGTCTTAATATTGAAATTACTCGGGTACTTCTCCTTGATCTCTTCCCTCTATTTCCACATAGTTTCTTTCGTTTCATAGTCTTGTAAAGATAGTTTTCCTTGTACATGTTTTTTTTTTTTTTTGCTTTCTTTATGAGCATAACAAATAATCTTTAATGATATTTTTTTACTAAAAAATGTTGTGCCACTGTTGATTTCATATTAGAAAGTTGCAATAGACCGTTTTTTTTTTTTTTTTTTTTTTTTTGAGGAAAATTGACATGAGTTCCTTGCATATATCGGTTTTATGATATTAACCTTCGCATTGCCAATTATTATACATATTTTCTTTTGGTCCTAATTTGTTACCCTTAAAATGTTAAAACCTAAAATATTACCTAATTTTGAAAGAGTTTTGAGAGTGTGTTTTGAAATTAGTTGGGTTTATGTGAATTTGTTTATTGTTGGAGTTGAACAAAATCTAAATCTAGAAAAATAAATGTCAAACCAATGGAAAAAGAAGTATCATTCACGGCTCACGAACCAACATATCCACAAAGAGGTCGCATGCACAGATATCATGTGCGGCTACATATGTGCAGAGGCGGTCGCATGCGCAAAGTTGGTATGAATCTCGATTTGGGTCAGACGCATAGGGTGCATGTTACGATTTGAGTTGGACACAGGCAATTGAGTCTGAAATTCATAACTTGTGTCTCCACTAGATGGCTGACGCTATACCTTTCTCTTTTCGCAAACCATTATCCAAAAGTATGACGCATGTTTGTGGTCAATGCCTTCCAATCATTTGTTTTGAGATTACAGTTAGTTTTTTTATTTTTTCTAATTTCTTTGAAGTGTCATATTCTTTCCTAGAAAATTTTAAGAAATTAAAATGGTACCATTATAATTATTAAAGAAAGATGCAATTATGCTAAAGTTTGAAAAAAAAAACATTTTTTTAAGGTAATTAGGAATATGCAAAAACTAAAACTTCCACCTCCTTTGATATGAACTAAGAGACATCAATCATAGAATCTGCTTCAATGAAGATGTGAAGAAAATATTGTTGAAATTATAAAAGATATTTCAATTCATGCCACGTTGGAGAAGTTTCATGTTATAAATTTTGAGTGGATTACAATTTAGAGTAATTTAGAGTTATTGTATTTCATTAATGTATTTTAAGACTTTTATTTACTTTAGGTTACAAGTACATAATTGTTAATTATAACTATTAAGCATGAATGTTAAACTCTTGGAATGCCTTTAATAGTTTTAGTTTCATTTTGAGGCTATATAGAGCCATGTATGTTGTATTTGTAAGTAGATCTGGAATACATATAAAACGAGTATTTGTGCTTTCTTTTGCCAATGGCTAAGTTTATTTGCAATTCTATGTAGTTTAGGTTGCATGTAAATCATTCAAGCTCGACATGATCAATCTTGCTTGTGGAGTGATTCGAATCTCAAACAAATGTTCTTGCAAAATATTTGATCAACAAGAATCATTCAAGCTAGACATGATTGATCTTGCTTGTGGAGTGATTCGAATTTCAAACAATGTTCTTGCCTTGAGATATTCGATCAACAAGGTAATCCGAATCTTACTCCCCTTATAGTGATTTCCACATATCATAACATCTCTAAACCCAGCATTTTTCGATTACCTACTTCCTCTCAAAATGTTGGGGTCTCACACATAGCGCCCATATAATGCCACAAATTGTGTCATCTGAATGGCCACCTGATAATTAATAAGTGAACTCTAAGGGCACAAGTGAGTATCCTAACTGCTAGTAAAATCAATTCTCATGCACATAACGTAAAACGTATTATTCAATTTCAGCTATATTCTCAATGCCTCCGGGAGGCTCTTCCAAAATCAAGTAAATTGAACGTCCCTATTTGACACAACGGAGACTAGTACGCCATGTAATCATACGACTTCCTTTAGATATATCTATGCCAACCTACAAACTGAATAGGTTGGCGTTCCATATATGAAATGTGTCGATTTGGTCAACCGTATACCATGCCCCATAATGCAGTAAATCCTTTTCTTGTTTCAGGTAATTTGGTAACGAAGTTCATGGGTACATTTTCCCCTTTTCATTGAGGCACGTTTAGAAGTAGTAGCAATCCAGGAGGCTTCTGCCTTAATGCGTAGACTTATTGAAACGTTAGGCACTTACTCATGTATTTTGCAATATTTTATTCATCCCAGGCAACCATTAGCATGTCTTCGAATCCTGATACAACTTTGTAGCTCCAATCCAGGAGGCTTTTGCCTTAATGCCTAGACTTATTGAAACGTTAGGCACTTACTCATGTATTTTGCAATATTTACTCATGTATTTTGTAATATTTTATTCATCCCAGGCAATCATTAGCATGTCTTCGAATCCTGATACAACTTTGTAGCTCCAATCCAGGAGGCTTTTGCCTTAATGCCTAGACTTATTGAAACGTTAGGCACTTACTCATGTATTTTGTAATATTTTATTCATCCAAGGCAACCATTAGCATGTCTTCGAATCCTGATACATCTTTGTAGCTCTGGGATGATTCTTATATGTTTTCTCATGGGCTTCATATTGAATTTCCCTTTTGATCTCATTGTCATTAGGGACGCACATACGGTTTTGCCACCCTAAGTCTCTGCTCATTCAGACTCTTGTGGACGGATAACCTTAGAAATAAAGGATCTTCTCTCTAAGCTATAGTGACTTTCTGCTTTAGAGTTGAATGAATTATCATCTAAGCTAGTTGGGTCATCCTTGCCTGGCCTTAACCTCTATTTAAGCTAATTTAAAACGTACTAGATTCTTGTCTGTCTTATAAGCACTACTGATGAATGAGTCATTTCACAACTCAGAGCTTTCGTGAATGCCAAGGTGGCATAATATCTATGTTATAATCCTTCACCAATTCAAACCATCTTCGTTGCTACATATTTAACGCCTTTTGCATAAATAGGTGCTTTAGACTCGTATGATCTATATATACTTGTATGTTTTCACAATACCTCCATATCTTTAGAGAAAACACTGGATAATTACGTTCATAGTCCTTTAATTATCGGGATGCAAAGACAATGACTCTTTCATTCTACACGAGTACACAATTCAAACCTCTCTTGGAAAAGTATTCAGTAAATGATTCCCCTATTGGAGTTAAAAAAGTAACTTCTCTTGGAAATTCTCACCTAAGACCAAGTATGAATGATTCAAGCCCGTGTGTGTAAGCCTGAGTCAAAGGCTTTCCAATTCAATAAACAAGTTGGTTTGGTAGGAAAATGAAAGGGGTAGGACTGTAATTTCATTCAACTCATATAAAAAGAGAAGCCATGAATGAAAAGAACCAAGCAGACCCTTGTTGATGATGAACAGAGGTTCTCCATTCCAAGGTTTCTAAGTTTCCATGTTAACACGATATCATCACTGTCTGAAGATACCCACCTAGATGGCTCACATCGCCTCCCACGGAGGTCGACCCGCCCGTTGACAAATCGGTACGCTTTCTTCTTTCAAAGGGGGCACTAGAAATTTTTTTAACGAGTCAAATCCTTAACTTCTAACGTTTTATATAATATGTTTCTTAAATTTTTTTATTTTGTAGGGGCAAGAAGAAAGTGTGTTGGCCAAACGTACTCCTCCACCGCCGCCGCGGAGCAACGGCAACAGTGGTCAGACAAACTGATCACCGATGGGTGGCATTTTGCGATTTATAGCTACTTATAACGTGGGTGAATTAGTGTAAAACCATTTGGATATAGAAGTTAAAATTCATGTAATTTAAATAAAAATAACAAAAATAAGGTAGAGAAATTTGAATTGTTGGCATTGATGGGTGCAAATATGCACCTATTTTAGAATGAACAGTGTGGCTTTTCTGCTCCCTTTTCTCTTTCTTCATGTCTTTTTACACAACACGAATGTGACACTTCTAAGTTGTGTTTCGAAAGTATATTACAGAGACCGTTTTGTAATACTCGATAAGTTAATTCAAGTAAGTTTAAGATTTCCGAGTAAGATTTAAGGAAATCAAGAAATGGATTAAGAGACCTAAAAAAAGTTACAAGAGCTCGAGGAAGAAAATTTCAATGCCCTAACAAGATACATAAACATCTAAGGCCTTTGGATAAGGTTTAGAAACGAAAAAGTAAG